>NC_049979.1:21452416-21460605 GCF_000003815.2 Branchiostoma floridae
GATTATCTCACCATATACCACCTCGGGCCGGGGCATTAACCCTTTATTATTGTCTATTGGCGTCCGTTGAGTTACTTGACTTGCCTATAAACGCCATCGTTGATAGCCACGCATCAAATCAGCCATGCTGCAACCCATACCATAATGTAGTTCTAGTAAGCTAGCATTGTACATTATTTTAAGGGCCGGACCAATCTACCTCATCGAACAAAGGTATCGTTTAGTATAAAGCCTATCAAGCCGATTCAAACGTCGTTTTTTTCTAATTCAATAAGGGAATGTAGCCCTCAATAGATAATTAATGGAAATGTCTTCCTCTCGCTCACAGACAGATTTCCCTGAAACGGATATCATAGGGGCAGTCAAATATAATTGATGTTTAATTTTGTACGAGGGAAATCATCTGTTTTAAACGCTGAAGATTACTATCAGAAACTGGCATGGTGTACCTACATCATAATATGCATAAAGAGATATGACCCAAATCATGCATATATAATAAGCAAATACTGACCGATATCTATGCTGAAATGTTAGAAGAACTTCTCAAGATTGAAAGAAGATGGAAACCGACCAATGAATATCACTTAATCAAATGGAAGCATACGTAGATGAGAAGAAACCAGATGGGGTTATAAATTACTAAAAGCTGTGTGCTATCTTGCAAAAATAAGATGCTGAAGGCAAGATATAATGGCACTGTAAATCATATCTGGTGCATGAAAATGATCCAAATTGCTGTTTCCGTCGAATTCCCAAACACAATCAGACTGAAATAACGTTACAACCCAAATCCAATTTGAGTAAGGTTCGTTTCCTTGGTATCCCGCGTAGTTTCCAAGATTGAATTACATCTTTTTGTACTTTGTTTTTGGAAACCTGCTTTGACGTTTCTGATGATCTGTACAGGATATATAAATTTCATACATTTTCATATCTAAATCATCACTTTTCGAGGAATATTTTTGTCCGTCTGTCTGTCTGTTTGACTGTGTTTCAGAGGTATATTCATATGCTATACATTATATACTTCTTATCACTGAGTGACAGGAAGTGAATGGCAAACGTCAGGGTTGCCTGAGTGACAGGCAGGAACTGGGTTAACGTATTAGTCATTTATCAACTTTGACAGCTGAATTTATGACAGACATTCCGGATCATGAGGTCAATTGATTGAGTAGACTACATATTCGCGTGTTTTCCGCCTGTCTTTGACACGAGGTGATCAAATGTATCACGTTAATTACAGCCTTATTTGCATAATTAATGAAATACAACCGAGCAAGACATATTAGAAAATAAGCATTTTACAGGGGTATGTGGTCGTCGAAGTCTTATTATGTCCTTAGGTAACTCCACGGATGCCCTTTGTTCAGAGGTGGGAATAAAGAATTGAACTGCTATAAGTCTAAACATGTCTTTAAACACGGCAGCGAACGTTGCATATATCTATTCATTTATTTCTGTATTCTTTAACCAGAGTAACTCTCTCAATTGCTACGCACTGCTTTCTAGGGAAGCACTGGATACACGTACACACAGAGTTTGCAGCCAAAACATTCATGTCAAAGACAAGTCCATCATACAAATCAACATCATACCAATTCCCATAGTCGTTATCCGTGCCAAGTCGTAAATCGTTACAATCTTGTCGCTTATTTGAATGTTGCAGGAAAGTAAACCCGTGTGTCCTTGTCCGTTGCCACAGACATAAGCCTAGCTATGTATCACTTTAATTCCTCAGTTGCAAATCGTCACCCGACTATCAAATCCAAACATTTATGGAACCTATGGGAAAACAACATTTTGCGCATTCGTGCATCATTTACAATATCCATTAAGCTCTTGGCTCACCCAGTCAGTTATACTCCATACAGTTGAGATTTGTTTGTTAGTTCAGGCCCTTGTGAATAAGAACTAATAGGAACCAGAAGCTTAGCTGTGAGTGTGTAGGCTTCTTTCAGTTGAGCTACAGGGACATCCCCTAGGTGTACATAGAAGAGTAGCAATTTCGACAGCTCACACCACATACAACATCCCGTACACCTCACCGCCCCAGTAACTTCCCGGTCGAATGTGAGTCGAAGTGAGAGTTGGCGAATCTGTACATTTAAATGGGAAGTTAATGGGAACCAATTATTTTCGATTTTGAAGACAGAGACGTGTTAATTGAAAACCTGTTCCTCCTCGGGTATTGTGCATAATGCCAATAAAATCCCGACCCCATCCAAGAGTGGTGTCTTTTAGGTAGAAGATTTTGTCAATGAGAATCGAGCAAATCTGTGAGAATTTAGGGTATCGAAAATACACAGTATGCATAGGACGAGCTCTTAAACACGCGCGATGGTTTCTGGTATTAGGATTATATCAATCTAACTTATTTTTTGTATCTGAAGAACACATTTTATTGAAGCCCTTGTTAGGTCATTGTCTTACGCCTGTTTGTCAACTATAGCATGGAATCAAATCTTGTAAATATACTTGCTTTGTGCATATTGTGGCACTGCTTGTTGATTTAGGATAACTTCGCAATTTCGGGTTAAGGGTTATCCTTTCAAGTAATGGTAGGTACGTTCTACTTGATAATCCAATTTCTCCTCTTCATAACTTGCAGAGATGACACCTAGCTGATTTGATTATGGTTCGTGGAAAATTAGGTCCCATGGGGACGATTATATCCTGTATCGTGTATCCTGAGGCTTATCAGTACTAGTCGGAAAGATTTGTTGTTCGCGCTCGCTTCGTAGGAACTTCTTACCAACTGCGTTTGTTCACTGTTATCTCCTAATGGAATATTTCCGTTTCTCGATGCACTAGCCACTTCCGGCCCCGGATAGATATAACGTCACGCATCTATTGAAATAGTGTCAGAAGTACTGACAGTATAACCGCTTAGGCATTAGGACTGCTAAAACATTGTTATTTTGTGATAAGGTCACATTTCCAAACCGGGGCCTGTCGGGATGTTGCGTTTACGGAAACGAAAAACAGAAGTGTAAATCGCGGAATATTACACAAATAATCCTCATGACGAATTTTATTACTCCATGCGTGTTTTGTTGTATTTTTTATTGAACGCGTTTCGTTCTCGAAAGCTACTCGACCGGGTCCTGGTTCGGAAATAAGGTATTAAGACTTTAGTAGCGGCATAGATTGCCAGGAAATGTCCGAATCATATCAATGGATTCCAGATGCTCCATTTTCTGGAGGAAAATTATATACATCTCGACTCACCGGAGAAATGAATCCCTTCAAACTGTGGAACGGTGCGATGCCACATGCATCACCCGGGAATTATCGACTTCAATTGTACAAGACGGCTTAGTGGGCGTCCAAAACGACACCAGGCATTTACGCCCGCCGAATCGACGAGATAGGGCTTCCTTTACAACGCTTTTTCTTTATCATGACAGTCAGTGCGGCGCCGTCTTGGCCTAGCTGGAAAGCACAAAGAAGTGAAATGGATTGCTATCTTTGTGCCACATCTTGACAAATGTGACCCCAAAATCTTCAATGAAAAATTCACAACACTGTGCTCTGTGATCTATAATCATCTTTGGGGCATGCTTACATCTCGGCAAATTCTAAAGGTCGGTATGACACAGAAAGATAAAGAGGAAAAAACGACGAGGATTTGCTGTCTTTTCTGTGGCTCTAACGATCAAAGACATCGAAAACCATACTCTTACAATCTTACAGAATGCTGTTATACCGTTCACCTCGAGAGAGCGTTATACCGTTCACTTCAAGAGATGGCACTTGGGGGACCGAGGCGTTGATTAGCACAGTAAAATTGACGATGGAGAGATTGGCACTCTACGTAGCTCCATTTGTTAGCTGCCTCCTTGTCATCCAATTGAACTTTGTCTGACAGCGCCCTGGTAGAAGGCGCCACTCTTCTGAGTGAAGTATCGCCGAGACTGCCCACATATTGAATGAAGCACACCCACGGACGGGGGCTTGGGTGGTGATTATGGACGCTTACTGCTGATTAGGTCTCACCTTTGGCAGCTTCATGTATTTCAGTCAGCTTGCCTACGGGGTTATATTGTTCTCCAAACCCCACTGGAAAACGAACCATTTCAGTCAGCCGGACCCGGTCAGCAGTGGGGTCACTGATGCCGTACCTCGGAAGAAAATGCCAGCTATAAATTCTTACTACCGCCATAAGTCTTCCCAACTGCGGTGAATGTTTCCACTTATCATTGACTGTAGCGCTGTGTGGTGTCGCAGTCAGGTTGTATTTTACCCGCAGCAGTCCCTGAGTGCAGCAAGTTCACCCAGAGGATGCGACACATCTTAAACGGAAAACTGCATTATAGAAGGCGGAACCCTTCTAAACTTCTGCGGGTGGAACGCCGCGCCAACGGCCGCGGCTCAGAATACTATATAAATCCTAAACCTTCCTGCCAGAAGGGTAACCTCTCATTTTGACACTGACCGTCTTGATGGGCAGACGTACAAGTGATGTGCTCCCGCGGTAAACAAGCCGCCGCCAATGTCAGGCGTTTTGGGTTACAGCTCTAGATTGGCAACAACAAATCGTAACACAATAAATACACACTGCAACTGTAGTACAGTACTTGTACCGCAGCGGTTTATGCCTACTCACGTCCAATACTGACCAGTTACATGTACCTGTAGTCCATACAACTGTAGCAGTGTGTGTGCGGTCCTATATGTCACTAGTGCACGTAAGTACGTGACTCAGAGTTACAGTAACTAAGGATATAAATTTCTGACTCGTGCCCTTCAGTTAACGTTACATACAGTCCGTAGCGTTACATACAGTACATTTCACTGTGTACAAGCCGAACTCCCTCTCCGTCGTATTTATAACTATATCACAGGACAAGAAAACAAACTATCGTTTGTTGCAGATCACACAATTTTATCCTTGGATGTAACGTTACGTAACTTGCCTCAGACTTGTTGAACGAGAGACTTGCCCCTTAGTGTAGAAAATACAAGTGTTGACATGTTTTTTGGTCCGACATGAAATCGCAAACATGATCAGTAGTGACTCCCAGTCAACAGTGGCAAGGTCAGGAAAGAGCAAAAAACATCGACATCGGGCAAAAACAGAGAACTCGGCGTCATAGACACAATAAGGAACAAGGACACTGTGTGTATGGCGTACCCTAGTCATTTCATATTTCTTCATCGGGTTCTAAATCCTATCCATGGGAAGAAAATGTCGAATTAGAGTAGAGTAATGGCCGTGGGGAGGGGAGGTAAACGGTATTCGAATTTGTTATGGTAAGGATTCACACGGAGCACTGACTTCGGTATATCGGGAACAAACCAGAAAGTTAGGACTATTTGTCGACTAGTTTCACATGAATCGGGCTCACATAGAATCAATATAACGTACCCTAATGCTGCTGAAGTCAACTACAGTGTATTTTGCTGTCGAGTACCGCCACATGCAGCAGCAGAGATCGGTAACATAATCCCCCGGTTATGTCGCACACTTGTACCGATATATGACACCTAAATGGACACACGACAACAAAACCGGGAAGGGGTGGGCCGAAGAACATACTTGGTGAAATGCAAATTTATAACAGATATGATTCGTAGAGGTTACGGCTTTTACGATGTAATTAATTTGATGAACAGTTTCTTTTTAACAGAACAGTTTTGACAAACTAATAGGGTTTTCATGACAATGCTGGTATTGGCTATTTAGTGACACAAAGATGGCAATGCACCTCTAACGTTGAGTATTTTATTATTATTGTACATCATTTGATAAAATAGGAAAGCATTCCCCACTGACAACTATTTAATCAAAACTTAAACATTTCAAATTGTTAGATTGACAGAATACACATTTCCACATCAAAGTACAACAGAATGTTCTAAGAGACATTGATCTCGTTTTACTTTCAGTATGACATTACAACATAAACTAACAAGCTCATTACAACATGTAATGTCCCCTACAAGTGTAAAACCATTTTGACTTCATCATGAAGAAAATATGATATGATACACTGCACCTAAAAGACCCAAACATGGCTCATTTTGTACATTATGTTCAGATTGTAAGGCGTGGACAACTACATACTGGCATATTATAGATCCAACAGGCTTCAACACATCTGGTTACTGGTCCTGATGACTCTATTTTTCTTGATTGTAACTGTCCATAATTCGATATAAAAATGGTGTGTTATACAAAGTACTGTGCCTGAGAGAAGGCAGTCTGTGCAAGCAAGGAGGTGGTCTAGGCTGATTGAAGTTGTACTTGTCCCCAGAATGTTCTGATGGACCTGTCAGCAATATGTTTCTGTGACACTCAGGTCCGACTGTAGTCTTGAAGTTAACAGTTTAGGGAAAGTAAACAGCAACTACAGTTCACTCGGATACAGATACAGCCACCATCCACACTTTAGCAATTTAGCTTAGAATTACCTCAATCGCCGATGATTACACGCAATCCAAAAGTCAGCAACGTTTAGCAAAATCCGAGTACGTTGTGAACTCGCCTAACTTTGAGTGAAATCGGTTGATTGTCACTATGATGTGTTATTTCGACACAATGCAGAGACTGATAATTGAAGTGCCGTAGACTTCTCTACCAGCATGCATATAGATTCCCCTACAAAGTTGCCGTCAGCTGTTGCAAGGACGTGCATTGTGACCCTTGCACCTTCACCCCATGTGTCATGTGATATATCATATCCACACACTGCAGTCATAGCGTTTTTAGTCATAGCTAGACCTAACGCTAAGCCGTTACTTTACCTATGTGTTGGTATTCACAACTAATGCTACGAGCGTATACTGTCAAACCTAGAGCACCTTTGATTACAAACACGGCTTACTAAACAAACGGAAAAACTTACCGATGCGTTTCTGGTCTCCGTGGTCTGCCGCTGGACATTTGTCAGGTTGCCCCTATATCATCTTTGGGGCCCCCGAGGAAAGTGCCCGTCTGATCTTTTTCAGATCTCATCCTTTTATAATGACCCATGGCGAGTACGACTCAATGTATATCGTATACTTATCTACTCCATATAGTCTACTGTAATACCAGGTGCATGTATGACATGGGGATATTAGTCCTTTATTTAGCACTGATCATAATGATTTCACCATAAGATAGTCCCGCAAAGTGCAGGATATGTGAAATGTATCAGTCAAGGAGTATGATAACGGACTTGCGGGAGCGCATTTGCCGTGCGTCCGCCTCTCACGGCGTCCCGAGCACAACTGAGCGGACCCGGAAGCGGCGCGCTCTTTTACGCTGTACTATGTTCTATAGAATATATAGTCCAGCTTTCCGTTTAATGCCGGGCACTAACCCGTGCCTTTCAATGACGGTGAAGATCTCATTTTCACCTCCGTGTACAGAGGTGTGGTTTTTCCGTGTCAATCTGCCTGTCAAGTTATCTATTTTTTTCACATTTTTTTTCCATTTGCTCTATATAGGCACGTCTCAAGACATTGACAGGAAATGAGGGGCTGAAGGTCAGACTGCAGAAGAGTCAGGAAGTGAGGTTCAATGTTGGTAGAATTATTCGTTTGTCAACCTCATCTGGTTCCAGGTTATAGGGCTTGATGAAAGAGACAAATTCTCTGACAGGTGATGTTTGTGATTTTGCAGCTGTATGTTTTCCATGCTAGTTCCGTTCAACGTGGAGTGACATGAAGTAGCAGATGCAATGTCAAACAAAATGGTTTTGCATGATTAATGAACAGCAATAAATACATATAAGAAAACCATATTTTACTGAGAAATAAGATCTTCAAACTATTTCCACTTTGTTATTTATATCTAAATATCTAACTGATTCTAACACAACGTAGAAAGGATCATAACAAAATCAATTCAGTTGATCTTGCACAGGAGCAGTAGAGTCGTTGATTTCCTGGCATTGTTGGGTGGTGAGAGGAAGCAATGTCTTCATTTTACTCTCGTATTCTGCGAGAGGTGGCACACGTAATTGGCCGTCATAGCTCGACACGAGACATAAAAAGAAATACCCGGCAATGAAAGGCTCTATCACTAGACAGGAAAGATGGTATTTTCGAACATCAAACGAGCAAGTTCACAAGCCTGTGCATGGCAGAATCGATTGCCACCAAGCAGCTGGAGTCCTTAATCATGCATCGGAATGTACCTTACGCAGCATGTCGTTTTAAACACTTAAACCAAGAATTCTAGATTCAGTCCAGCA
>NC_049979.1:21460736-21468645 GCF_000003815.2 Branchiostoma floridae
GCAATCAGGAGTTAGCCTTTATTTCCTCGTCCAGTAGCTGTTTCATTTCTGCAAAGATTACCTCTCGTTAAGTAAGGCATTAACCTAGATTGCATCACTGGGACCATCTGTTGTTTTTCCTACCGCATTTACAAAGAGCGCTATGTAACCTACATATAACTTGCTGGGAATACGCAAGCGAACACCTTAATCATGCAAAGCGGCTCTTTATGGCCGTGTGCTTGCATATTCTAGCTCTAGAATTCATGATAGACGTGTAGATATACATCGGGATCAGTGTTAGAATTAGAACGAAAGCAAACTAAGTCTAAAGGAAAACCTGATAATTCTGTGTGTCCCAAGTTACTGCTTTTGCAAGTTTTATGTCACTTCTACTCGTATTTTCTGTGTGAATGCCTCACTCAGCTTGGTATTATTTTGTTCCGGCACAAATCATTGATTTTTTGTTCAGCGCCAATGCGACATCAGGATTGTATTTGTGGATTGGAGTTGTGTTGAATAGCTTGGGTCGGGATAAATGGGCTCACATCAGTAAGTCTTGATTATCATGGCGTCCTCGTAATGTCAATCTGTCTCAAACCTGTCAAGACGTATAGCCTTCCAGGGGAAAGGTGAGGAAAAATAGGGCGGATTCTGTAGCCGGATCAACCGCATGTGCAAGTTGACCCTCGGAGCTTAATCTGGAAATGCAGTATTTTTCTCATCGAATTTGTCATGCTTTTATTTCATAATCAAACTTATATCAGCTTGTTCGTTGGTTCGGAACATAACATGGCAAAGCAGTCAAACGTTATTGATCAATTTCCGTGTCCACTGTCAATTAAAGTCTAGGTAATGTTGTTATTAGAGTGCACGGGGGAGAGGTCGGCGGACCATAGGAACTTTATGATGAACTTCGATGCTCTGTCAACCTCCCATCGCTCTTTATTTATCGGAGGTTTGACATTAAAATGTGATTCCTATCGTGCGCGGCTTGGTGAAGAATATAACGACCCGCTGAATAATTTCCAATATCGGTTTGGTACGACAGGCTTTAGCTGTACGCATCACCGGACAATGGCAAGCACGACTTGCAAAGAAAGAGGAACAAATCCCATGAATACACAAAACTGTTTCAAAACTTTGAAGGGAACACTTTTCTTGGGGCCTGCACAAAATATTAAATGTAAAACAGCGTTGGTCCGAGAACGGAACCTTGCGGTACTCATTACAGGCTAATGGGGCCATTTGGAACCTGCACCTTGAATAACCACACGCTGGCGTCTGTCGGACGCATAATTTCTTCAATGTTATGCAACTTTTTATTACCATATTGAATATATTGTATATCATGCAGAAAAATAGGGGCAAAATATAACGAAAACGTTAGTACAGTTGGGCAAAACGTAGTCTCTCTGTTTTTCTTGCATATATCACGACAATTAGCCAGAATAGTTCACATGTCAAACATATCAAAATATCCATAATGCATTGATGAAGATATGTATGTACTAGAAAGGCCGACATTTGCTTGGGTGCAAATACAGCATATTTCAGCCATACCCATTCCCACGCAACATTGGACTGTTCCAAGTCACCCCTGCGCAAAAATGCAATATTTTAACTGTAAGTTATCCCCAAAAGAGAACTAATATTGTGAATTGATTCCAGGTCAAAACAGAGCTTGCCCAATATGCCCCGGGCCCATATGGAAGAATATAATCTTCCACAGGAGCGCCTATGCATAACTGATTGGTTTTTAGAATTGCGGCAGCTCCTATTTTTCCGAGAGTGAAAAAAAACGCATCTTCCATTAAGATTTTCATCATGAAATTACATGACGCCATTCAACAATTTCCACTTCGATAACTACTAGTAGGTCTAAATACCGTAATAATCTCCTTGTGATGTGGGTACATTTATCATTGCAGTGAACCTTTTTTAAGCAAGTAGCTATAGGGCATACATTTTGATAATTGTCAAGCAGGTGCAGGTACTGTGTAGTAGGAGTGTTTTTTTTTTTTTCAAGCTAAAAACTTCAATCTTCTTCTTGTTTTGTATGAGCCATTATAAACGGAGACGTCTCGAATTTTTACAAGAATTTTACCACTCTGTCGCTTCATTTCTTTTCTGAAAAATCCCAGGACCAACAAGTTAATTTGATTTGGCTTTATCTGTATAACGTTATTTCATTTTCCTTCGAATTCTTTGTTAAGTATATGCCCCTGCATACCACTGTTAAATTGTTTTACTTTGTATGCAATCCGCTGAGCCATCGGACGTAATCTTGTCTGAGTGTTATAATTTCCTGCTCGTAGCGTGCGAGACCTGGAGGATAGGTGTTTCTACTTTGTTCGTGGGTTTCTTTTCGGAGGTCAGTGGTGATACTCTGGTACTGAGAGTGTTTTATTGGGCTCAAACTCTGGCAGTTTAAAGTTACTTACAATTTTAATGTACAAAGTTTACGTCAAAAAAGAACAACAACAATACTAGAACTTAGAAGTACCTACATTTGTTCGGGAAAAATACATCCATTCTCGCCACTGTCAAACTTACGTATCAAAACTAAACGCAAGCCGTCCAATTTTCCCTGTCCAAATCTGCCGAAAATGATTGATAGTGCCATGCGGAATGTTGGTAAAGTCATCGCCACTAACGTTCAATGCACGCGTACCGTCCGCTACCGCTCAAATGACCCTGTCTGAACTCCAAATCCTCGCAAACTACAATTTCAAACCGGGCACAGGGCACCATATGGCAACTGTAAGGCTGTAATGTGCATCTGTTTGTGTATATACGGGATTGCAAGGCCCCGCTTATGAATATTAACTAGCATTCGCCTTTCTCGTCGCTGATTGGCTGGCGTCCATAAAGTAATTAACTCTCGCTCTCCCCAGACCGCTGGCACCTGGCACGTGTGGGCTCTGGGGTCACTGGAGTTCACGGGAGAAGACCGAAAGAAAACCAATTTCCCCTCAGAAAAGTGCAGAAATTAATAATTTGAAATTGGTTTATACCAAAAATTTTACTTGGATCATTTTACCAACTATCTAATGCCTATCTACACCAAATCTAAGGTCATTCCATTGTAATTCAAGGGAACAGGGGGCCACAATATACAGTTTTGGTCAAAACATGACCTTTAAACTTCAATAAAATCATTTTAGAGGCAGATATGAATAAAATCAGAAAAACACACCTTGGTATTGACCCACTCTACCTTTGTGCTAAATTTCAGGTCATTCGGTCACGGAACGACGGAGATGAATCGCTTTGAAGATTTGACAGGAGAAAGAAAGAAAGAAAGAAACATTACGAATACAATATATTTCACCATACCATATATGGTATGGCTGAAATATAAAAATGATCACTGCAAACTAAGTAGCAAGAAAATATTAATGGATTCCATTCGGAACGTTCGGTTATCTAGTCGCAAAAATGTCCAGTCGCTTGAGGGCCAAGTGTCATTACGCATGCTTTAGATTTAGATTGCTTTAGATTTCATGCCGTTGAATCGACATGAATTTTAAAAGTATGTCAACATGCTTTAATATTACTTTAAGATCGCTTCAGGATTGCTTTAGATTCCATGCCGTTGAGTCGGCATTCAGGAAATAATTGTCTCCGGCCAGGGCAGACGCGACTGGGACTGTGATGCCAGAGCTGCGTCCCCAGGCTCGGATATCTGTCATCCTGACAACGTTGCCGTTCCGTGTGGAGTTTTCAATTTCCTGAAACACGGCGCGAGGAGGGCACGGCAAACTTTATTGTTGTACTTAAAGCTGTGTGATGATTGACAGTGTGTTTACGGTGTTGTGTAATGGGGGGAGGAGTTCTGGTAGAAGAGTAAGAAGAACTTCATTGAGTGACTATAGCAATAGGTACATTTGAAACTTAGAGAGGAAACTAAGGTAAGGAACTCCGCTTTTATCTTATTCTTTATAAGGTGCTAATATCTTCTCCATGAACAACAGAAAACAATCTTATTATATATGCAAGTATTCATATAGCTCGCAAACATAATGATAACAGTCTGTTGCGTTAAGAATGTAGAACATTACTACAGAAGATATATCAAGTATATAACATTCATGTATACGTGAGACCCTTACAGTGAATGAGGGAGAATGCACGCCTAAAGGCTAAATTGTATAATACATTCCGAGGGAGAGTACTCACACATCCTTGGTATCAAATGATGTTGTACAGTGTTTGTAACTTCGTGTAGTTGAGCTAAATAACAATACAGCAATTTCGGTACATTACTCTGCATTTGGTATCCTTGTAATAGGAAAATGTCTCCTACTTAGCGTTAGCCGTAATTGGGTTACCTCAAGCAACCCCCTGGTATTCAATACACTGATGGTAACAAAATACACTTAAATTACATCTAACTATGCTATGTTATTAGGCACATATTGGAGTTATAGCCCCTGTTACCGAGGATACATGGTGCTTTACGCTATGAACGCCTGCTACCTCAATAGTGAATTAATTTGATATTCAATAAACTTCGACACCCGTATCGTAGGGATTACAAAGATAATAGCAGGATAAATTACCATATGTGTAAATCATAAAGATGAGTTATTTGCGATTTTGATTTCCCTGGTGAGACGGTTGTACTAATTAGCTGCCTATTTGAACAATGCAAACGTAAACACCATTCATTGTGCAATATCACCATGGGATGCCGCACGTATAACTTGTCATCTCGACTCCTTGAACGGAGCTACTGTTTTCGGTAAGGCTGTCTGTCTGCCCATATTTCCATAACAATTTTGATAAGTGTCTACGTTTTTTACCGCAGATGGAAAGGAAGTGTGAGAGACAATGGTCAGAGTTGAGGTGTGAGAGGAATCAAGCGGAGTTTCAGAGTTGGCAGAATTTGTAATTGATCAGCCATTTGTGATAACTGACAGACATTTGAGGTCATAGGGTCAACGAGACAGTCTGGTAATAGCCGGGGTGGCATTTTTTGGTCTGGCTGTTTGTCTGTTTGGCAGTTTGTTTGTGTTTTCGAAATGAAAGAGTTTCCTTACGATACTTAAATTTCACCATAGACTGCAAATCATCTTTATCCTGATCAAATTTCAAGTTGTATGATTAATGAACTACAATTAAACAAGGCGTATAGGGAAAGTCCCTTTCATGCAGATATGGGATCTCCGAACTCTTGTTCCGACCGTTGCTCAGTAAAAGCCTTTGGCATGCAGTTTGATACATTGTATTTAGTTTTATGCTTGTCCTGATTTCCCCATCCCTCGTAAACTTGGAAGCCTGCCATTGCAGGTTATAACAGGGGTCTCGTGTTGTACATGAGTGCAGTTGAAGCAAGACGTATCGCCATGTCAGGCGGGGTTGCTCTGAGGGGATGGAGACCATGGCCTTTTCTTGTTGAGTGGATTTGCATGATGGACTCTTGTCTCGGGGGCGTCTGTGCAGGCCCGTGTAGGTTTATCAATGCCAGTCATTCTGCACTCCAGCTAGTGGCTAGGTTCCGACCTACTCCGCTTTGATAGTTCATGCATCACCCAGCATACTGACTATAGGCAGCACTCACATTGCTTCCTAGGCTCGTCTGCCAAGTTCAAATCCTTGTAGGACCTGGTGGCAAGAGGGGTAATAGCTTTCCTTAAAGGTAAAGTTACAGTTGAACTTTCTGTGCTGTCTCTGTAGCATGGCATATTCTTATACGTAGGCGTTCTAGTCTCTTCCTTTAAAAAACTGGACCCCCATTTTACAACCCTTTTTAAAGAAGGGTGCATCCCCAACCGAGATACCCTACCTAGGACTTAACCGTGGTTTCCCATTTACCAACTAACTGGAAAATGAGCGCAGGTTTGAGGCTGCTTCCAGTTGAGCTACAGGGACATCCCCCATAATGCGCAGCCAAAACTATTACCGTTTGAATTGCCAGTGAAAGGAAATTTTGTGTCATTCACTTCACCTCTGTCTAAGGGATGTAGACTTTTCTGAGATTTCAAAGAGCTTTTGGATAGTTGCGGATTTTAAACCCTACAGAAAGATCAACTTTAAAAGGTATGGTATTTGCCTGCTGTTGTCTCAATACGTGTGTACGGTCATCAGCAATATCTAAGCAGTTAGCATGCATTTAATTCCCAAAGGTCACAGAGACAAGCTTAACAGAAAGCCAGGTCTTACCCTCATATTTACCTCCACGTTAATTCAATACCTAGGGGGCTGGAGCTGTCGAAACGACCCCTGGCAGGACACCTTTGATGTACACTCCCTCTACCTTCTGTGCGATGTCTATGACTATGTGAAAAGGTTTTCTGGTACATGGTGACAACCTGTCCTGCTTGCAGCTTGTAAAATCAGAAACCTTGGACAGAGAAGACAGCACATTCTTCGTACCAGACCCTCCAGGCAGCCTGTCATTCGTAGATTGCCAAGCAGATCCAAGGTTACTGGAGCGTGCAAGGTGAAGTAGGGTTGGGACCTCTATTTCCTGTTTGTTTCGCCTACGGGACGACCTATCCTGTAACACAGGTAAAGGCAATTTGTACGGTGTACTGGCGTGGAATGTGATGTAGTCTTGAGACCCCATGTCATAGAATCGTACCACCCTTTCATTCAAGCTCGTTCTGCGATGTTTCTTTTTATATCAGGTTAACCGGTTCAATGGCCGAGTGGGTAGAGTGTTCTTTAGCCTTGCATTCGGTACGTCGTGAGTTCGATCCCCGGCTGGGTCATACCAAAGACGTAAAAAATGGCACATACTGCTTACTCTGATTAGGACTAATGAAGAAGAGTATGGGAGTAAACACATGTGCCTACCAGCGGGCTAGCCACCCTGCTGTAGCGGCTTGCACAAATGCGTGGCCCAAGGATGACAGAAATTGAGATGGGCGCCACCCCTAAGCATCTGTTACAGATGTACAGGCAACTTAAACTTTTTAACAGGAGCTCGTGGTCAGGACTAGCGTGGCGTCCTGTATGGCAATACCTATCAATATCTTTTAAAACTGCACCACAAAATAATCATACTAGAAATGCATAACATCATGCAGGGCGAAACTACGGGCCCCCTTAATATTGTTGTTCAACTGACATGACTGATGTTCAACCGACATCGCTAGTGCACGTCTGTGACATATAATAAATGTTCATGCTAAATTCTTTGGGCTGATAATATAGCTTAAGGATCTTAGTCTGTGCTAATAATATCTTACTAGCAGACCCTATCTATCAGACTTGAATACTGATTATATTGTCTTGTCTTTATGATAAATAGTGCTCATTATAGAATGTTTTCTGTCTTCTTCACATCAGCGTCTGGTTGTTAACGTTAGCGAGACATTACTTCTAGATTGCTAGAATTGTTAGAACACTGAAGAACTCTGTTCAACATAGAAGATGACCAGTTCATAGCAAAGGTGCTCTTACAGTCCTGATTTTGAAGACATGGAGGTTTAATTTGCGGTCAAAGGTATAATTTATGTCGATGAAAGTTAGACATCCAGGTAATAAGATGCGCCAAAAAGTAGTTACTCAAGCAACTGGATATGGTTTTGGAAACGTGTCACTGACGAAGGATAGTGGATACCATCCGAAACGTCGGACCGTTTCCAAAACCATATCCAGTTGCTTTAGTAACTACTTTTTGGGGTATCATTTATGGTATCCCATCAGTTTACTCAGGAATCTCAAGCGCTTGTAATATTTAGTTATTCTATCTATTGAAATGTGTCACATTTGTGAAATGATTACTGAGGTAGATATGACATTTTATTACACAACCAGGAGAGCATACTGTAAGGTTTGAACCACTCATGGTCAAACCATGAAGGACCACTAGTACTGCTGTATATGTGATTGGTGCTTTAACGTGCTCGAGGTGTAGCTCTTTACTTCCCTTTAGAACTCCTCACGGAGGCTCGATACTCATTGCCGACTACGTTGG
>NC_049979.1:21468758-21490897 GCF_000003815.2 Branchiostoma floridae
CCTATTGAACTTTGAGGCTTACGTTGGAACACACCACCCAATCTCCACAAAATGTCTGACATTAGATGTATATAGCCAATGTTTAATGTTCTGCCTATATAGCGGGTGCAATAGCCATTCAGCGTAACACATAATCTTTTTAAGTACGCAGCACGACATATGCTGGTTATATGACACTGAGCGACCCGTCACACCTAACCTTAGAACATCTAACTGCAAGCGTTGTTTAAAGCTACGTGAGGATGTATCTAGTGAAGATGCAACCACAACACTCGATGGCAACGAGTTCCACTCAACGACGTGGTGCAGTGGCAGATGTGTCTGCGCTGAGTGTAATTTATCATCCAGGGTTCTTACGGTTGACAGCGCCACGCGTCATGGAGCAAAGCTCTTCAAAGAAAACGCATTCGGTTGTTCCTAACGTTAATTTTTAATATCACGTATCGTAAACGCTGACGACGTGCGAATGAAAAACTTAAGGTACTAAAAGCTGTCTGGTGTCCCGTCAGGACTGAAGATGAGTTGACGATGAAGGAAATATCAACCTGGATATTTGTGTGTAATAATGCTTAATTAAAATCTTATGCGAACGAATTCATCATGTGTTAATGAGTAGAATATTTACCGTAAGATATATGATTTGGAGAAAAAATTAATGCAAATGGTATGTATAACTTTTGTGATTGTGCGCTTGCATTATGATATTCAAAAGCAATATACATAACGGAATGCAAATGGTATGTATCACCTTTGTACTAGTGCGCTTGAATTATGATATTCAAAAAGACAAAGGCAATGTTACGGGCTGCTCTTGAGACGGTTTATGTTGAAATGATCGAGAAAAAAAGGAAAGAATACAGAAAAATGCAACAGAAACAAACTAAATGCATTTCTGATACAGAAGAATTCTTGTACACAACCAGAATGTGCTTACTTTGCATTTAGTTTGCAAGAGCACCATCGCTTCAATGTTCGGATGAGTTAAAGATTCACTCTCAGTAATTCAAGTGGAGACAGCGACAGATAAATGCAATATAGCTTAAGTATTTAAGGTAATACCAGCGTCTGACGTTAGCATGGAATACACCCGTTTCTCTGAGCAGCAAATGAAATATAGAAGCTTTCTCTTACAAAGCCCCTCTAAGTGACTCACACTCCGTAATTGTCTCAGACTTTGCAATTCTTCGAACACTTCCATAAGCTTGCTGCGTTAGCATTAGCCCCAGGCATTACCCCGGGACTTGGACACAGCCATTATATTCTTCCAGCACCATCGTCGCATGTAACTGTGGCCCAGGGAAATAAACGAAACTTGCTGGCAAAATTGCTTGTTCTCTGTCAATTCAGGAGGTAATGCGACTGATATTGCGTGTAAATGCCAGCAGTATGCGATGCGTGTGTAATAGGCACAGCACAACCTAAGATGTATAGTTCATTTAATCCCTTGTGACCGTGCCAAAGTGGATGGAAGCCCGCTCCTCGTTTCAAGCAGTTGGATGTGTGCAAGCGATAGTTTGGAAAATTCCTGGGAGTGTTTGAAAGAATGCTTGAGGGTTCGACATTTGCCTCGGTGGACCTATCCGGGTATTGTAATACATAACGCAGCGGTTTAAACTCTTGTATGTGTCAATTATGTGTAATAATAACAAGCGCCACGGGAAATTTTCAATCTTGAGGTTTCAATTGTGAATCCTGTGTCCATGATAAATCATAAAAGGTCGACTTCACCTAAAGCCACAGCAAGTACATTTTATGGATGACATCCTCTGCAGACTGAAAAAATAATGAGTTACGGCGAAAAAAAACAAGATGAGTGAAAAAAACAAGATGGAAAATTTTCCAAATAGACACCAGAAACGTTGTAACAAGAATTTAAGTTACAAAATAGATAGCGCGAACAACAATACATTAATTCCTGTATTCAAGGAGTGCACTAGTGTAGTATAAATGACACTAGTATGGTAGACTGGTAACACTAACCTTATTGGCAACTTTACTCGTGGTTTCCATATTGGTGCCACTATTACGACTCAGAAGTTACACTTCTGCAACTGCAGTCAAGGCTTTCTAGTGTCAATTCTACATACGATGAATAGGGTACAACGCAACCCATTTACCCATCTTCGTCTATCTGACCATCCCTGAAGAAGAACAAAAAAAAATTCTTGTTTTTTTTAGACAAAAATTAATGAGCGCGCGGATGACATCCATGAAATTTACTTGATGTGGCCTAAGACAAAATACGGAACCCACACGGACTTGACATAAATGTGGCAGCCTCCTGTGACGTTCCTAATTAGGTAAACACGATTACACGAACTGATCTAATTATCATGTTCTTTATACTCGACTGTTTCCAACCATGGTTAATAAATCTGAAGCGTTTATGAAAAATGTTTCTTAAGGCCCATTAGGTATACGCACCACGCCTCTCCTTAATAAGGCCAAGAAATGTTAATATTGTGTTTCGTATTACCGTTGACTAGTCCTAAATAATTTGCGGTAGCTTAGGAAGGTATTCTCTTTACGGTGATCCGACAAAAACACTTCACGAATGTTTTCTGGCAAAGCTATAACTGCATTGTAACCATAACCATTGTACAAGGAGTAGTATAGCAATGAACTGAACGTTTGGTAACAATGTTCGAAATAAGGGAGGTTTGTGAAAAAATTGTAAGTATAACTTCAAAATTTCATCACTCAGATGTTAGATCCAAAATTTACTTGCTAGCTGGGTCACATGGTGCCCCTCCCCAGTAATGCTACAGTCAAATGTCCAACCCGGGCCTGATCGGGATATTTCCAAGAGCGAAATATCAAACTGTTTATCTGTTTTTCTCGTTTTGCGCTTTTCTTTTATACTACACTTTTTGTTCCTGGAAGCTACCCGGCCGGGCCCTGGTTCGGAAATGAGACCGTAGGCCTACGTCACATTTCCGAAACGGGGCCCAACCTGGCAGCTTTCGGTAACAAAAAAGTATGATATGAAAGACACCAAACTACACAACACGTAAAGAAAATTGGACATTATCTGTGTATTTTTTTACGTATGCATTTCTATTTTTCCTTTCAACAAACAGCTCGGCCGGGCAATGGTTTGAAATTTTGACGTTATTCTTAGGTATGGTCAACAAGATTTTTGTAGGTTCGGCTCGGTATTCCAGGAAACACAAACATTTTCTCCCTGCGCCTTTATTTTCCTGCACAGATTACACAAATAGATCTCACCGTCGTGTACTTTATGCCCAACTGTTTCCAGCACGTTAGGAAATGAAGTCATTATTCTGCATGATGTCTTCCATACGATTATCACCCCGCCACAGCACCCGGGCTGCGTTATTTCCTATTCACAGCAGCAAAATAAATCATGGCAACGATTGAACCTTATTAACCCCAGTTCTTTCACTCCAGTACCTAAGGTCTGTCCCTAAATTGAAGAAATAAGCCACCGCTAGCATCATATTAATATAAATTAAAACGCATTTATCATTTATCGTAGGTAGTTATTTCTGGTCTTCCAAAGGAGTAAATCCTGCAGGAGTTCCGCTTGTAGAGTGTTGGAGGGTTCCACACTATTGGGGATTGCGGTTTGGCTAGGACAATTAGTGTGGGATTCAACGGGGGGAAGCCGATGGAGGGAGGTTTATTCTATCTGAGTACCTAATACATTGTCCATATATGCACCAAGTTCTGTATGATAGAAGGCCTAAATTACATCCCATCTTTTTGCGACGGTAATTGTGACCTTAAGAGAAATGGTATCTACAGGCCCTGGAGTTTTCGTATCCTTGTCACGTGGTGTTTAGTCAATGCCATTACCAAACCCCTTCTGCTAGCATCAGTAGAAATAGGTTTAATTTAGAACAGCTGTCATTGTGCCTTTGATTTATCTCTGTCTTCCGTTTTTCTTGTATACCATAGCTTTGCTTTGTTGGCAATTAGCCCTCGGGCATAAATTTGCAATAATGTGATTTATGCTTTTATTACGAGAGAGATGTCAGATATTGTGTGAAGTGTCTGTGCGTCTATGGCCCTTTCACAGTGAAGCAATTCCTTCTCAGTTCCCTTTTAACACCTGAAGACGGTCGTTATAGAAGTGAGTACCGCATTGACTCCTCGAGCGTCATATCTATAACTCTGTTGTACACTCGTGTCCAATTTTGTCATACGGGCTCGCAACAGTACCCCATCAATAGGATACCGCCAGCGTGAGATGATCTCAGATATGTCAAGAGCGTCGAGCGAGAATAGCTTTTCCTTTATACCCGACTTTACGACAAGCTGAGGCACCGTTTGCTATACCAGATGGTCTCAATACGTTGTGTAATATCCTACAAAGTTATATTAGGCCAATACTGCGATGTCATAAAACATGTTGGAAGTGGGCAAGGTGATGGAGACGTCACGTGACCGCCCCTGCACCGTACTGCAGTACGGGAGTTTGGTTAGGGGGGCTCCTGTGGCGTGGTGTAGGTAGTACTGACACAGACGCCTCTCTACGTTATTTGACTGATGATAGATGTGGCGAACATCACCGTCAGTGTCCCCGACCAGTTATAAAGGGACGTGCCTAGCTTACAGCGCGCTTCACCGAAGCTACATCATCACCGCAGCGGTACAACCCCCAATGACGGGCGCGAGCCGTGGCTTCGCCGTCCAACGTTCTAAACTAACGGATACAGCCCGCTTCAACGTCTCAAAACTCTTCAGTTTTCAGGTGAGGTATATACGATACTCTCTAACAAAGTTGTATAAATGTACGCTTAAGAGAGCGATGCGGGATATCACTGGTTTTAGAGTAACGCGCTGAGATTGTTCACCCAAGAATCCCTCAGGATCCCGGGCAGGCGGGGCGACTGATCCACACGGTACAGACTCTCGGTGTTACCGCCAACAGCTTTCCAAGAGACGATACCCAGCCGGATATTGTAGGTTATCATTACAACGTGGCTAAAATATCAAAGGATTTAATTTGGCAGTTTTTAGTGGGCAACGTGTAGGAAAGCTGATGGTACAATTAGGTTTAAAATCCCGGCAGTCGGAGGGGGGGGGCGCTCGCTTATATAGAGCGGCGATTTAAAGCCAAATCCGGCCTTCATGAGCGCTAAGCACATTTCCATTAGGAGACAGGACGTGTTCAGGTTTGGTCATCACGACAGAGCTAGGGTTGATATGGTCATTTCTACCTTCATTTCAACCTTCATTTATTATTCAATTACTGACCAAAAATATTGCGTCAAGAAAGGAAGTTAAACAACATCATCATATTTCTCCTTTTTGTCAGGGGTTCTTATGATTGTATACTTAAATACTGGCCAAAGGAGTGAGTTATTATAAGAACGGTTGAAGTGCTTGACCACAAGGAAATGGATTTGATTTCCTTCCCTTCGACTTGTAATATTACGTGTTCTGGCGATGAAGCGTTCCCTGTGGCATTCTAATCCGCGCTCTCAGTATGAACAGAAAACAGCTTCAAAGACGCCGCTATACCCCCTTTCCACTAGGACGGCGCTCTCGCCGCGCTCTTTCTGCGACCTAGAATTTGGCAGATCGCTCAACGAATTGTATACAAAAGACACGATTTTTCTACACTGCGTGTTTTGTTGTCCTCTAAATCACATTTTTACATGCTGTATGATATACCCTGTATGGAATGAAAGGTTACACATTTCCTATTAAGGTCGCAGTGAGAGCGCATCGTGATCGCCGTCTAGTGGAATGGGGGCCTTAGATTGAAATCCCTGGTTTAATACAAGAATGTCTCCTGATGTGGACAATGATGGTCTGGAGGAGGCAAATGGCTACCTTCCAGGGACCACCCCCGGCAAGGCAAGCACTGCCCGGAAGATAAAACCCAGGCCTGCGATGGATAATTGATCCGTAGCAAGTCGTTATCCAACTTTAACAGTTAATTGCGGCAGGAATTTAGATCGAAAATGCGTAGAAATGTCGATATAAAGTTTAAGTTCGCTATCGAATTACAATCAGAGGTCCCGTCCCTAAGAGGAAAAGAATGATGACTGGCATTAATGCTTGAAGACGGGATCGAAATGGTTGTATCTGGTCAATGGAAGGGACTAGAGTGTTCGGATTATGTTCTGTTTTATTTGGTGCCTGCACAGAGGAAGCAGAAAGGATGGGAATCTAGTAGCTGTTGCCTTTGGACGTAATCTGTAGTGAGCCCATTGGGGTGACCCCCCAGCCACCGTTCAATCCTAGTCTTAAACTACACTCGCTCGTCAATACCACATGAGCAAATCTTCCGAAGGACTCCGAGAAAAGCAAACACTCTGCCCAGCGGTGGGAGTTCATCAGAATGGGCCAGATGGTTGACTGTCGTACCGACTGCCATCAACCCATCCCCCTAGCTGCACAACACACGATGATGATGTTCCGGAAATACCAATTTGTGCCTGATTTCCAAGCTGTAGTGGGACACCGCGGATCTCGTTTTACGTACGTTTATAAGATGCTAAAATTAGCTCCGTACTGTGCGGAAGAGTGCCGTACACGTTACGAGGGATGCTAAAGGGCACGCAGAATTATCATAATACGTATGAATGTTATGTGCTGTCGCCTGGGCAGATAAAAGTAAGCCGCCTGGCCCCTGGGCAATAGCTAAATCATGGAAAATTTTGCGTTGCATTTTTCAGTAGCCCCCATTACTTGGAAGTAATAGCACTTCAGACACCGTGTCCCTACAAGTTTGGATAAGCACCTTTCATCTGTCTTTTGAAGGCAGATCTTTTGGAGACTGTCCAATGAGGCATCCCTTTCGTACGGAGAGGTCGTTTTTAAAGTCACAACTTGGACGCCAACCTAAGCCATATTTTGAATACCAACTCTCTGTGGCCTTTCGTGACGTACTTTTGATGTGTCGGTTTAGTATATGAAAGACTTGAGATGTCTGTGTTCTGTTTTGTAGTTTCTAAGCCTGTCATTGGGGTACATCTACCATTTGGTCTTTAATACAGTACAAATGCACATGAAAACAAATCTACAGTGGATGAATGTCAATTGAATACAGAACATTAAAAAAATCCACGCTGTGCATGATGTATAAAATGACAAATAAACTTGCGGACGTACCAACTGCTAAGTATCTAATACCAGCTCAGAAAATAACAAGAAACAGCCAAGAACAAGGATTGACTTTTTCAAAAAGTTGTTTTCCCCCAAACTACCATTGAGTGGAAGTCAAGCACGGCAAGGGGATCCTCACTAGATAACTTTAAAGAACGCTTGCAGCAAGATGCGCAAAGGTTAGGTGTGGCAGGTCGCTCAGTGTAATATGACCAGCTGCTGCCGCTCCGAGTTCCTACGAAACTGGTGTGTTACGCCGAAGGGCGTTCATACTGGCTGTACAGGTGTAGATGAGGTAATAACGTCCCAGCTGAGGTCATCGTTCTGATTGGTAGGTCAATAGGCCAGACAAAGGTCAACCCACATTATGTTCCTAGGAACCACATAAAAGCCAATAAGAGTAAACACTGCATGCATGTATTTGATAACATGCAAAGGGTAATGAGATAGAATAGGATACCATTTGAAGCATTTTCACCGAAATTGTCATTCTATCATACAATCTTATGGCGATTTATGATTCCATATGGTGTCGTTTGAACTTATTCGTGTATTCCCTTAAATGAAAAATATGAAGCTTTCCATATGCTCCGATATATATACAATATTATTCTATACACGGGCCATATGTCAGCCTTAAGCTATACGTATTTTCTAACATAGCATTTGTCGTCTGTCAAGTCCCACAGTATATAAATCTATATATGACAAAGTTTGGTCAATGCCTTTTCTGTTTCTTCACGTCTATCTAATGATGTTAAAGATGATACAGAGTATATGTAAGCAATGTGATAAGTTGTGCAGGTATGTATACGTGCCAACATGATCTAAACCAAGTCAATAATCCATCGGATAAACCTGTGACGTGCTACGCGGTACACATAGCCAGGCACTTCCGCCTAGTATCACCATCCCCTCCCCGCAGGCACTGTACATGTGGGATAGCTGCAATTGCCGGGAAAGCTTAGGGCAAGACACGGAACGCATTCATCTCCAACATTGAATTTATTTTGCAGAACATAAATCATTTTGCAGCTGAGGTAATTCAAGTTCGGATAAAGCATACAATATCCAACATCATCAGCGATTTTTACATCCTTTCAGAAAGTTAAAAACTTAGTATTACATTTCATACATTACAGTACAAAAGCTGGTGGAGAAAGCATTAACACTTTATAATTTATTTATCATTTATATGATAGTTTATAATTCGAATACACTGTTATAAAGATCTAGTTTTCAAATTGATAAGATGTTGGAATGATTTGCGCTAACATGGTACATTCTTTGGTGACGTTCGGACAAACCCGAGCACTTTCGTGCGGTGAACATTTTCCTCCAGAAACCTGCGTCAGGTCTCCTACAACGGACACCTCATTTTTCATCGTATAGAGCAATAAGAGCAATGCTGGCTGGCCAATTTTCTCTAGCGGTTTGGACTTGAATCATACGTTTGACAGATTATCAAGGGTGTTTTTCCGAGTCCACAGTCATGCATCAGTTGTCATATCAGATCACGGAGCTGTCAAACACAGAAGTACACTACAGATATACAGATTGGTCTTAGATATAGCCAATGAAATTCGTTCAGTAGATAAACGTGTAAGAGACGAGGATTGAGAAAACGGAAACTGTTTGAGCCGGTCTGAATATTCAGATGGATGAGCTGCCAGTCAAATGTAAAATTGAAACTTTACCGTCAACTCGATATGCATGGTGCGAGAGTTAAGAAATAACTGTATTCTGAAAGGCATCTTCAACACCTTCCCAGGCTGGTTTGCTCAGTGTTCTCAGTGTTTATGTCTGTGTTCGTGTGTTTCCGTCGTTGTTCTAATACTGTGTCATCAGTACTACATGTAGATTGGCATAAACTGAGTGGGAAGATGACCGCAAAGGTCAGTCTAGCAAGGAGTTACAGGAAGTACAGTTCAGAGTTGTAGAATTAGACATTCACCATCAGACATAACAATCCATTGGAGGGGCTTCTAATTCACGGGAGGTATTATGTTGATATGTCTGTTCGTCTGCGTTGTTGAAGCTAAATATTTTACCTTCTGTTAGCGACAATCATCGTGAAATGTGAAGCTCGTCAAAGCCTTATTAGCGTAATTAATGAAACACAATCAAGCAAGACATAAGAGAAATTCTAAATATTTTACGGGGTCATAAGATCTTCGAACCCTTGCTGGAGTTCAAAGCGGTTGAATATACTAGTACCCACTTGATTGATGAAACTATTTGTAGCCAAGTCGCTGAGCAAAGATTCCCACACGAATATTCAAATGTGGAGCCAGGTTCATTTGAAATAGAATCCTCCATGTTGCCCGCCTGGCCGTAACGGGATTTTCCCGCCTTGCTGTGCAGGCGTTTGTACCCGCTTGCCAGGAAATCTCCGCTTGTATCCAGGATTTCTATCTCCAGCGAGGTTTGACATGTCAGGAAATAACATGTAAGGCCCCGAGCTTTTCAGCTTCTTTCGGTGACCCTATCGGCTCAAAACACAGCTCAACAGCCACAATCTTTCAAGATCTGTCTTCGGTGGCGACATGTTGGTCGGGTAGCGTGGCAGGCTGTGTCAGTGATAGTACTGAATTTGGAAGTCTTGCTATATATTTTCTCCGGAGGATTATGAAGAACATTCTTCTTGTCTTTATAAGAAACCTTTCTACGTGCACAACCTTGAAATGATTACCCCAAGCGCTATTTTCAGGGACACAAGATCAGTCAGTGAATAACAATGTGCGTTAATTTAATAATTGTCGATGGAATGTACATGATCTACATTTATCAATTATTGCAACTACATCTACACCATTTTAAGGGGTATAGTTCCCAAAATATCTTCCCACCTACATCTTATTGTAATCAAATTCATTTATCATGAAAAACCTGCTGCTTTGTATTTTCCACTGCTCCGATTTAGTACAAAGAGAAAATTATCTTAAATATCAAGCAACTAAGTTTGATATTTACTGTCTCACATGTATGCTTTATGTTCACTTATACTATAAAATTAATTTCTATTCATTTGCAAATAGTGTAAGGGAAAACATTTGCTATAAAGTTGATTACTTATTATTCTATTACGACCAATCAACAGTTTATTTTCTATCAATTACATGTACGCTGGGATACAGTCACTGGAATCTCGATTTATAAGGTAAACAATTCAAGGGGAACAAAACTCTCAAAGTGTACTTTTCCATTGCGATTTCCATATATATGAACCAGGTGGTTAGCGAACACAAAAGATTATATAAGAGCCTATGTTGATTATGAACAACCCAACTTTCTTCATGTCTGTAACAAAGACTCGATTTTATTATTTGTGTCTGTTTTTCAATAATTCTATGTGCAAAACTTCACCATTTTCTTGCATGCATATGGTACGTTCTGACAGTTGAACAAGATACTGTTAAGGTATGACTGTAGCCTACACCTCTTTGTGTGCTGTTACAATGACGTATTCCAAACTGGAACTTACCGTAGCACATTAAACCATGGTGTATCTGCCAGTGCCTGGGAAACATGATTAAATGCCAATACCACGCCGAAATCCGTTGAACGATGGTGCGACAAAAGAATTCACAACCAATCGTGTAGGGATGGACGTATTTATACACGGGGCCAGCCGCTTGCTGCAGATCATTTCACATTTGGTATTTTGTTCCTAGCGCGAAAAATCAATCATCCTTCCAAACTGTGTCTAGCATGGGAATGTATGGCATCTTGGCCGAACTCAAGGTCTCAGAAAAGATCTTAAGATGAAAAAAGGCTTAAGAGAGAACGTCATGCGTCAAGATAATGTCTACGACATGATGGTGAAAAGTGCGTGCCGCACAAATTCAAGATAGGAAAGATTCATAAGGCTATCAATGCAAAATTACATCCATGCTTTGATGAGAGATGGCTCCGTATTAGGCATCATGTAAGCTGCATGGCCAAAGATAACAACATAACGAAACGCACATACCACAGACATTAACACGTTATAATTCAATAGATAAGACCCACCGTATTTTCTGATGTGCGGACGTGTCGTAAAACAGACGACATGATACAATAGGGTAAAAATTAGTATTCATCTTACTTACTTGATACTTGTTAAGGTTAAGGTATTCATCTTAATATATATCAATCGTGTTATCAATTCAGGAAAACCTTAAAATTTTGTAAAGCAGTATCCTTTTTTCTTTAAGAAACTGCAAACGAAATTGAATTCGAACTCCCTCATTTTGAAATATTGTTGAAATCTCCGGAATCTATTAAAATGAGAGGAAATTGAAATGTAAACTTGAACATCAAAAGCTAAGGTCTTGTTAGAAATTATGAAGAAGTGATAAATCCATTACGTTGTAAGATACGCCGAAAAGGTATTTCGATAAATGAATGAAAAATCAAGAAGTGCTCTACTCGCCGAACTGTGTGACACATAGGCGCCCCAAGCTTTTTTGTACATCAAAATTATCCCCATGAGATGCTCATATTGCCGAAACAACAAAAAACGCTCGCCTTGCACCGAAAAGAATCAATTTGTCAATGTTAATATTTGCCTCCATTTGTGCTCTGCCAGAAGTAACATGGCAAAAAGCTCTCCTTTGTCTCGTAGTTGGCGTAAAAGCATATCATCTGTAAAACACCTTGAGGCATCGAGCAAAAATGATAGCTACACAGGTATCATGCATATTTGCATGAACGGAAATTGGTTTATAAATAAGAGAAGGGCGGAAGGAAAACTACCCACTAATCAAAAAAGGGTTTCACTTGGCAAGGAAATCTCACACGCTATTTAGTTGAGGAAACTTATAATGGCCAATATGCCGGGGGGAGGAGGTCATGTAATAAATACACAGATATACAACCGCTTGTGAGATAAACGATACGTGTGAAATATGTGCGGATCTATTCTCCTAAAGTGGTGCAGTTTTTCTGTCAAGATATCTGTGAAAAATGTTTAAATGCGCTCCTCTTAAAAGTTACCGCAATTTTTCTGTCAAGATCAGCTTGAATGATATTTTTAGCCGATATATTATTTACACAATAAACTAAGCGTGAAATAAGTGCTTTAGAGATCTGTATATTGGTTCTATAATTTCAGATGTTATAAATATATGAGAGGCTTTAGCTTTTGCTGCCAGACATGGGCAAAGCTGATGAATTGACATTGATAACATAGATATATAATTGCAACCACGATGTATTACATAATAAGTACACAGCTCAGTTAGCAGTCAAAAGTTCCCTAGATTACAAGCGGAAGATTTTGCTATGACATATGCATAATATTTCCATGACAAATAGTGCACACGATTTTATTGCCGGGATACTTAGCAAACTAATCTTCTGGGAAGAAAAAAACGAGTTTATTGGTATGAGTTAATGACATTGGAGACTGCCATAATCGCTTGGTAAATGACACACCCATTTCTGAACCGTAATTTTACTACCTTACTAATTTACTCATGTTGTGGTTATTGCTTTCACTTCCCTTGCGTTGCATACGAGATGGGTGTATGTGTTGGAGTGCAACATGGCTACGTATTAATCTTTGCCGTGTGGCAAAGTAGACTCGGGGGTTATTCTGAGGATATGGTACGAAGATGACTCCATCTTGGGTAAGTGCTCCATACAAAGAGACAGAAAATTGCTATTGCATGAAAGTACACTTCAAGGACACTTCTCTTGCTGTGGTTATATTGGATGGTTTCGCCTGTGCGATCATGTCGTGGGCGGCAAACGGCCAGTCTCGAATATGCGACCGTTATTTTGCGAGGTTTGATTAATGACTATTTTTTGTACATTTTCCTCAGCAATTTTTACGTCGTGGAGAGGGTACAAGATAGAAATGTTTACAAGACTGTGCTACTGGACATTTTACCTACTTCTTCATAAGTATTGGGAACTTAAGTATGATGGGACAGGGCGGTTATCCCTCCATAATGTCGGCCCGGTCGTGACTGTCTACATCCTGTCCATCAACTACAAGAAACGATCATGAGAAGTTAGTCAAAAATTTACATCCTGGCTTGTGCCAATCAAATTTGATGGAATTACCAAAATCGTGTCTTTTTGTCGGCAGTTATAGACCATTGAAGATATCAAGCTGGAACAATTATGCCATCATCCATCGCATACAAGTACATAATCTTATGCGTAGTTTGGAATCCGTTTTTTACGGTGAACATTGTCGATGGCGCTCCGGATGGCAGTTACTAGCAGCCCGGTTTACTCCATTTTAGCACATGTCATCTTCGGGCTTTAACGAGCTGGTAAAGAAACCACCCTGTCCACATCGTTCACTGTTCATATCGTAAAATTGGTGACTGCTGAAATAGAGGGCAGCCAAAGGTCAAACTGATCCCGTCGAAGAGTCCAACTGACATAAGGTAATGGTCAGATTGTAATGGAAGGAGTCAGGCAAAGTGATGAGGTCATAAATATTCCAGGAAACAATAGAGTTGGAGTTGGTTTTGATGGCAGCTCATAAAAGGAAGATGTTGTTTCCTGTTCTTCGGTAGAAAGGGTCAGAGGTCAAAGAAGTGTCAGGGGGTTACATTTAGATGCGGTATCTTATCGAGTGTCAGCACATGGAACAAATATCTGATGTTGTCATTACCGTGGCCGTTTCTGTTCAGATTTTAACTGAGACTTATATACAGAAATATAGACCCACATTAGGTGATGATATGACACGAAATATACTCATCTACTCACACGCAGTATGGTATCACGGGTAAGCCTTCTATTCCAGAAGAAGTAGTCTATTTTGACATGGACGTACTTTTATGGAATGGTTCATTCACGTACGGAAGGTGTAAACAACAATGAAATACCATGTATTTACTCAAATGTTCTAACATCTTATCTAAAGTTCTCTATTCGGCCAGTCACGCTCATGGGAGTCAAAGTTTGCAAATGATTTCTTCACGTGGTGAAGTTGATGCCATGACACACGATACCTCAAGCTGTCAAACTACAAACAAGGAGCCACTGCAAATACAGACAACTCGGCGGCAGCAGCCCGGCTGGACTTATCGCTGTTCATCGATCACTAACTAGAAGATGCCGTGCCAGATAGTGTAGTGCACTCTGGGTCGCCCTCAACCCTGTTCTGCATGGTGAATATCTGATTTCTGGAGAAAGTGTGCCCTCATCTCTCTCTCTCTACGAAATTAAGAGGCAGCCGCTGTGTCTATGAGATGCCCGCCTGAGACTTAAGCACGAGTGTTTATATTGATGATAGCTTCGTCAGGGAAGAATAAGGCTTCCCCTGAGGATGCAGGTGATCTGGAGTAGTTTCTTCTTTTTCCCGAGTTCAGGAAAAGGAAAAGGAGAAAAATATAGTATCATATAGAGGGCCTCCTTTTCCTGAGAATGATGGGGAAATGTAGACATTCTAGATAGTTTGATTTGATTTTGAAATCTGCTAAATCTGTTCACTTTATGTCTCATATTGGACTAAAAACTGATGACGGTCCTTAAATGAAGATAGAGTCATTTCTTTTACATGACAACTGGTCTAGACTTGCTACGGAAAGGCAGAAAATGTACCGTTGCTCCAAAAGCAGGGACAATGATCTCGAAAACCAAAGATAAATATATAGCCTGAGGGAAGTATAAAGCTCTGTCACGTTGAATAGGTCTAAAAAATAAGTGTATTTCCATCATCGGAGGTCGTTTACCTCGATATTGAAAAAAAAAAAAAACTAGTGCAATCCAAAGGCAATGGAAATTTACGCGAAGGCTAGGATTGGCAATTCAGTCGATTCCCAAAGGAGTGGAATGAACATGACCAGTATGTGCGAGCTATTGAAGACGACGGATTTACAATGACCAAGAGAGCAATGCAGGAACGGGCTACCACAGCAAATCGTCTTTTTTACAACCAATAAACCTGAAAAACCGGACAGGAAAACAGCAGCATCCCTCCTCCAAAGTACTTTTGCTTCTGACTACCTCTTAACATGAAGGCCAGAAATGTATGGCGTAGACTTATCGTCTACAAGTCAGAACTCCGTCTGCAATAAGACGGAAGAAATCTCAAACAGTGAGATTTATGATGTCATAAACACACCGGAGCACTCAACGGGGACTCACTCAGCTCGTGCCAATCCTTCACGACACTTCAAGACATGCCAACTTACAGTATTGCAAATAGATTACACATAAACAGCTCCGGGGTATGTGCTCGACCCACAAAGATTTACTTAGAAAGAATGGAAAAAAAGCACGTAAATGTATATAGGCATAGCTTAACATGTGCGAAGTGGTTGTTTCAAATGTAACTTACAAAAGCTAACGTCACTTTACGTACATTTGTAGCTCTGTCGGTTATACGCAGCTTTTTCTTTCAACTCGGAGTTGCAATTCATATGCATCCTTCATGGAATATTTTCAAGTTTTTATTTCAGCTATTTGCGTTATGGCAAACCATAGATAATACAATGAAATTGTCATTTTTATGATCTACAAACCCTTCCAATGCAAATGGAACAATGTAGGCTTTTTTTTACAAATTTGTCGCTAGCTCTTGTCGTAATGCATATCTACATCAAATTCCAGCTTGGAAGGGTCATGTAGAATGGCACACGAGCTCCAAATATTGCTTCTCCCGAATGACTATTGTGAGACTCCGCGAAACGTTGATTGCACTCCCACATATTTCTGAAGTCTGGATGAGCTGCGTTATTAAAGTAGGGGGTAGGTTCATCATGGTTGCTATAGTAATTTATGTAGTAGCGTTGAAAGCGTCCAACCTCACCTAGCTATTCATACCAACCTCTCATACGTAAATGAACAGTCTCTATGTATGCCAGAATGTTTCAGAAATTTGCTAAGATACAGCATATGATAAAAAATAGCATAATCAAAAGCCTGTCGATTTATCTTCTAAACATTGTAATTTGGATAAAAATATTATCATGTAACAGCATATTTGGAATAGATAACAAATCTAATTACCTATTAACATGATGTTTTATGACCTAAACAAAATGGGAGTACATACGAGTAAAGTCGATGGATAACAGAAACAAAGCAAAAGTACGAAGTACAGAACAAAACACAGGAAAGGCACCTAACATATAAGAACCTGATATAAAAGAACAAAATACATTTTGCTGTTGACGATGTCATTAATTTCTTATATCTTATGATAAATATCACTGGACGTTAAGAAGGAAAATGGTTCATCATTATGAATCTTGAACGAAAAAGACAAGGAAAAGCTTAGACGTCTATTTTTTAGATCCGACGACTAGCTCACAAGCCACGGTACACAAGCAGGTAGTCCAAAGTCTATCACTCCCCAATAATTACAATTTTTGCGAGCAATTGGCGACCTGTTTGCGACGGGTTGTGAATGTCTTTCGCAAACAGGCGCGGCCCGGTGAGATACCCGCTTATTACATGATGGCCCGGACGTGCATTTTGATCAATGGGTAAGCTTACCGTAATTTCGCTAGTTGTTCGGACCCTTGTAGTGCCTATAGCTAGTGGCACATAGGGCACGGGCACTTTAAGGCCTGTGACAATTTTGGTCGAACATGAAATTCGAACCACTGCGTGACCTTAGGTAACCCCGCCGGGCCGGAGCGTTTTTAGAACGGTCCAATGTCAGTATCTAATGTTACATTGCGAAAACAGGAACTTACGATGTATGGGTTACACTAACTACTTTTTAAGACTTATTAATATTGAGTGTTAAAGATATTGATCTAGTATTTATCAAATATCGACATAACTAGAAGCGGTTAACAAAAGGGCACCCCCGCGAGAGCTGCAAGTGGTACAGTCCGAACATGGGTTCCGACCTCCCGGGGTGTGGAGTGGCAGGAAAACAGCGAGGCGCTCATACTTCAAGTAAACAGCAAAATAATGCTATAAATCGATATTTCTAGCCCAAAATAATTGTATGGCAGTTGACTGATGCCTTATAAGGCTAACTGCTTGCGAAATTTCGCATTGATACAACAGCGATTTAACAGATACAGACATAAAACATTCATATTTTACCATCGGTTTATGTTTACGTACAGTCAAACATGTCTTACTTGGACGCAGTTCTTGTAGGGTAAGTAGTGTTTCGTCGGCCCCTGCCCACATCAGGGCACCAGTTTTATTACGAGTTTTGGGCAGATTTAGGTTCATTAAGCCTTAGACCTTCAGAAATCAAGTGGGTCTTCTTGCAATATCTTTGATTTCCGTGGCTGTATAGATATTTGTACGAAAAATACCAAAAAATTGTCAAAAAATTCTGTTTTTGCCCCAAAATTGAGCCTTACCTAGGTATAGCGGCAAGATCCCCAGGCATATTAGATATCACAAAGATATAATCTATTACTCCAGAAAATATGACTCAGTTAGACAATCATTTCATAGTGGGCACAGACCCATTTAATAGCATCCCTATTTTTTACCAAAAAATGTTTTTTTAAACCCAAAATATTGAGGATCCACAATTTTCTTGTCATCATATTTTGAATATGGGTGAATTGCGTTAACTGGCCAAAAATTGTTGAAAACAGATGGTTACATCAAAAGTTATGGCCATATAACTGCTCGACTGAGAATCTACAGGTGTCACAGGCCTTAAACTGCCTGTGGGTAGTACTTTTCCCTGTTTGCAGCAGCGCGTTATATTCTACAGGGAGAAGATTCTAGCACTTGAGGCACCTCCTCAAGCACGAGACCTCCATTTTCCACCCCTTCCGAAAAACGGGTGCCCCCAACGAGATGCCCAACCAGGATTGAACCGAGTTCTCCCAACTAATTTGAATCAGGAGCTGAACTTTGGCTGCTACCAGTTGAGCCACAGAGACATCCCGTAATTGATGTTCGGAAGACACTAAAATACATAGGTTCTATTCAGATTGCCGGTTTGATGCTTGTTGAATAATACTGTGTCTAAGTACCCCTAAAAGACTACATTATCTTGCCTTTTCAGCGTTTCCATGCTTTGCAGCGTGACGTATATACTCCATAGGATGCTGGAAAAATACGATCAGATACTTTTGTTCGTTACCAATTAACTACAGTAAATTATCACGTGGAGGAAAGTTAGTGAGTACAAATTGGCATGTAAAGGATAATGACAGTCCGTTACAGTCACTCTTAGCTAGTGTTATGCTTATCTTTCATATTCCTTCTTTTGAACGCATATGCCGTTTTACAGGCGTACCCAACTATGTGTACACGTATCCTAAAAGAACAAAATATCAGGGGTTTGCAGCTGTTACACATAGTATTGGTGTATACGCCATCAGCTTTCATGGTAAACTTGGACTCTCACTGCACTTGGGGCACCGGTGCGGCACTGCGGGGTTCGTAGATGAATTAACGAATTTCAGGGATAAAGAACGAATTTCTTCCGTTTTGTGTATTTTGTTGTCATACTTTTACGTAATACGCAATATCTAAATTAATATCAATCGCGAAAATAACAAAACGCTGCCGCAGTGGATGAACCCCGCAGTGCCGCACCAGTGCCCATTAAAGTGCAGTGAGAGTCCACTGCATTGCGTTACCTGCATGGTGTAGCTGCGTAGACTGCTTTTTTTTGGAGTTTGACAGTAAACTTTGTTCATGTATCCCTCACCTTCAGCATTAGAAGGGTTTACGTATGCCTCACAGGTACATTTTTGGACTGTCACAAAGATTGCAAGACGATCCCTTCAATATCCAGTGGATAGAAATTATTGCTGTGAACAATTGTCAGTAGATATGATCTGCTGATTCAATACTGTAATTCCCTTTCCAATATAAACTCTTGGCAAGTTTGACAGAAATATGTGAAGAGAATGATATCAGTACTTGTCATATGAACAATGTATTAAGCTTGTCCCCATATATGTTACCGGTACCTTGTTGATGTGTATTTATTTTACGTTTATCAGTGCCTTGGGAAAGGCACTTTACACGACTTTCCTCACTTAACTCAGGTATAAATGAGTATCTAGCTGCAGTTAGAGGCCTTGGTATGGCTTTATGGCCAAGACAGGCCTTAGGGGCATGTTCGGGAATGACGCACCCGCCATGACACACGAGTCGGGGGTAGGAGGAACCCCTTTAATCACATCCTTGGTCGGAAGTCCTCCTAGGAGACGGATACTCCGAACAACAAAGCTGCATCTGCTGAAACCGTCTCAAACGTGTCATACAGTTATGTCCCTGTGAGACTTAGTGCTCCAGCAGACGAGAGGGTGGAGAAGGAACTGCACACCCCTATTTCACCATAAAAAGTCATGTGCAGGTCGGGCAAACAGGTAAATGCCTGTCTGTCTGCTCATCTGTCGAATCGACAGGATACCCCCCCCCCCCAAAAAAAAAAACAGGGACGAAGATGTAGATAAATCCCTATCATCTGCAACGCTCGCTGACGCAATGCCCGCCCCTGTTACGCATTGTGAACTTACTCTCCTGAGCAGTACTAGTCCCAACCTTCCCCAGATCATGGTAGCGAGTCAGTTGGGACCAGGGTCGGGCAGGGGTTGCCAAGTCTGTGATATTGGCTGCTAGTCGACTACGCCATTCGAATTTCTCGGAATGTTCAATACATTCTTGGATGGTCGAAGGTGGACGGGAGGTAAAACTTTGACTGTCGACCAACCCACGCGTCACAACTAATGATTCACTCCCAACCAACCCATGACTCACTTTAGAACTTCAGACGAATAATGGATAAGCTGTGTTCTGTAAAAGTTTGGCAAAATATAGCCTCCATAGCAGGCTCTCTATGGAATTTTTTGGCATTTTTGCTGGCCATTTCTTTTTTATGACACTGTCTTTATTGCAATGATCTGATCTTGGCATATATATATTACATTTCGCTTATCTGGTGAATCATCCACACATCAATTGTTCATACACCATTATCACAAATAGATTACTATAAGAATGATAATTTAAGAAACCAAACACCTGTATCAAATACAACATATGGATTTGTCAATGACGTACCTAACTATTCATACCTTGCTATCAACCCTGCCCTTATCTATTTGATCACGCCAACGTTAGTGAGAAAATCTTATCCTGAACATTCAAAGCGACAGTCCCCGGTTAAAGCGTATCTTTTGCGGTCGCTGGGTGTTAATGTAATTTACTGGTCAACGCTGCCCATGGAATTAAAGCGACAGTTAAAATTGGTATAGTTTGATCCTGGTGGTAATCATGATGATCTGACGCTTCAGGGTGGTTATTGTGTTATCATAGCAATCCATACGTATCACATTAAACGATCGCACGTCGCCGTAAAACAAAAATACCTACACATCAATAAAATATGTATGGCCTCTGGTTGCGCTATAGTATAGGCGTGACAAGTGTCAACATTGAAAATTGATTCTACCTTTTCAGGTTTTCTTTGTTTTCAAGGTTGTAGCAAAGAAATTGAACCACAAAAGAAGACAGGGCCCGCGGTCGTATTATAAGTCTAACGATCGCCGTACGACCGGAAACTGTGAGCATTCTTGGTGTGGTCGTGCATGTGCATGTGCATGTGAAGTATAGCCTCCGTCGCAGACTTCAAGTGGAGCAAACTCCCTTCCACGGGAAACTCTCTTCCACGCCACTTCCCTTCCACGGCAGCTCCCTCCCACGGCAAGCTCCCTTCCACGGCAAACTTCCTTTCCCGGCATAAGGAAACCTAGACAACGTTGAAAATCGGGAACCAGCACCCCTTCCCCCATAGAATAAAAGCCAGTCCGCTTGAAGTTTGCGACGGAGGCTATGTGTAGTACAAGATTGATCATCTGTCTTGTTACGGAAAAGGTCTTCTTAGATTTCTATCAGGCGTTTGCTTGTCACCTGCTTGAAAACATATATTGTGCGACGACCTTCGACGAATGTGACCACTGTGAGAGTAACAGAAGCAACATGGGACAAGCAAACTCTTTCCATGTAAGTAAATATATGGGAAGGGAGTTTTAGTATGACGTCTTTGAATCACTTCTCCCAATAAAAGCCCCGCAGAGTGGAAATCTGTTCAATAATTCGCGTACCATACTACAGACTTCCTCCGATTTTCCGGCCGCGCAAAGCATCTGGTATCCTGGCACAAATGACAGCTCTTGAAGTGACAAATATCAGATACGTACAGCAGCCATTACCGCATCTTACTAATTCACAGCTCGTATCACATGACGAACTATATAACAATCGAAATCCCGTACATACTGACAGATGGGGACCGTCTGGGATCCAGACGACATAATGATCCCGTAGATCTCTCTTGTCAGCCAGACATTACTACCCGGCTATCATTGGACACTAGTCGTGGCATTTACCATCGATTCCAAGATAACCATCATGAAATGGTACCTCATTACGGACAAAAGGTCGGGATTGAAAACGTTATGCGGCTTTTCTTCTCGACTTGAAAGACGTATAGTGGGAATTACTCATGATAGAACCGTTCATCTGTGGACAATTTGGTGCTGGATGAATGCTGTATTCTATAGCGTCGTGATACCACCGCTCCCTCAAAAGTTGATGGGAGCTGGGCGTGGTTATCTTGCACAGAACTGTATCATTCAGGACCGTTAGAACTAAAAGATGTGGCTTATGAATCGAGATGTGGCTTATGATTAGATTGCTACATTGAGTTTTAAACGTTACGTTTAAAAAAATGTTATAGCCCCTAGCTATATATATAGGCCTAAGTGCTTATTCATAGCTAACGAAAAAAGAGTCATGCTTTGTCCTCAGTCTAAGGGTCGACCTCTTTATTACCTTCACATTGAATGTTACATATACGTTACCTTTACGAATGGCTGTAAGGCTTTCGTGGTGGCATTCATTTAAGCAACATTTAAGCACTGCCATATAAGTTCAAATCCTAATATTTACGATGTTATTTAAGCGCCAGAAACTTAAATTGTCTTAATACTTCACGGCACTGTGTTCTAACCGTTGTTTCAAAGCAATGCCACATGGGACTTTGAATAGAGTTTAATTGGTGTTGTGCGGATCTTTGCATGTAACGGCCTCTGGTACTTTAGCCCGATAGACATTGCTACAACATAAACACCTTTTATAAGATTAGGAAGGTTTAGGAG
>NC_049979.1:21491688-21563649 GCF_000003815.2 Branchiostoma floridae
AAAGTACGATTCAGGCAATCGTCCAGATGTACATCTAGCTTTTTTTTGCCATAGATTCCATGTTCTTACAGCAGGGCACATCAGTTTCCCTGGCGGTAAAAGGCTCAAAGTCATAGAGGCTGGTAATGCCAAGTTCGGTCCAGAGCCCGAGGCAGAAACCAACTTTTGCTAATCTTCGGACCAATCCCCAAGGTTGCCTACCTTGCTCATTTCAAAGTTTTCAGGCAAAAGCGAAGTTGACAAATGATGCAAGGGGCCATTAATACTTAGCTCCCTTGCCTTACATTTGTTTTCGTTTTATCTCGCGTTGGGGAGAGTTTCAAAGCGGTGACATCAAACGCGCGTGCATGAAAATTGCACCGCATGAAGGTATGGTACTGGGAGATAGAAACGCATGACATGAACATGTGGGAGCGAAGCGAGACCAAAGTCTGAGTGTCATGTATCAAAATGGGGCCTCCTGACGAGCTTTTGTTTCCCTTCGACTGACATTAAGGTAACCATCCCGGACCCCTGCGGTTACGTCACTCTGCAAAAAAATAAAGGACAGGGACGAGAGGATGATTGAATGGAAAGTACCGTTGCTCGCAGGATGAAAGCGTGGCTGCTTTATATTACCCCGCATGACAAATTATGTCTGATTTCATTTCATTCACGGTAATTTCCCATTTGAAGGACAAGATGGACGACTGGAGAAACGGAACGTCACCTTGCAGCGATCTGAGCAGTTCTTATGGCGAAGTGTGATTGATGGCAGTATGGTACGACTTCCGCCGCTGTTCGGGAGAAGTTAACGTACAAGTAGCAACTTCAGAACTGTTGTTGGCTATATCATACTTTGCTTACGTCTGCCTATAGGGAGAACCCTATAACTCAACTGGACCTTGTTCCATTTAGTTGGTAACTCGGAGACGCCTGTTCCTTCCTTGGTATTACATTTTGCATGGGCTACACCCATTTTTTTGGCAGGGACTTACTTATGGAAGAATAACTTTATGTCATTTATTATCCCATTCATACAAGTTCATTCTGTTACAATTAGAGTTCTGTCTTCATTCACTTACAACATTGTACCTCTACCTGCTGTTTACGTTATGCCTTTTATATGTATAGTTGTGGTGTTAACAAAAGTTTGCCAACTTGAGTGCGCTACGTCTGCCACGTCTTTGAACTTGAATAAGAATATGTTAGGGTATGAGCAAACGTACACCTATTTGCACCATTGAATTTTCCCCCAGGAATTAAGAATAGGAAGGTGAGTTACTTTAGGCGACCCCGCAGCAGTATCGCCCACGCTCAATAATATTTCTTTCAGTGTCCATAATCTTCTAGATATTTGCAAGAGGGCAACTTGGGTATATGACTTTCAACGAGAACTATCTTCTAAGGGTCATCTTTGAAGAGAGTAATGCCCCCGATATTTTACAACTATAACGGAAAACGCCATTAAGATATGCCCCCCGATGTTACACAACTATAACGGCAAAAAGCTATTAAGATAAGTGGTAAAATGTCCGGTCACAAGACCCCAAGGGGGATAGCAATCATTCATTCATTGCTGTCACTCAATGGCCCTATCATAAAGTTCCTTGCATCTTCCCGTATTTCTTCGTTGTTCCTAAGACCACCTTTCCTACGCTGACTGGTTGTGTAGCGACCAAATTTGGATTTGTGCGACCATTTATTTGATAGAATAATGAAATATGACAATGTAATAGTATGACAGCAAAACGTGAGTTTTTTTTCTTTTCGTCTACGAAAGTCATTGAGCAATTTGTCAAATCTTTTGTCACTAATAGGTTGCAGTGTGGTCGCAGTCTATAGTGGGAAGTTTGTGTATCAAGTGACTGAAATGACTTTGGAAGTAAAAGCCGACCAGGTAGTGCTAATAGGCCACAAAAAAATGGGACTCGAACAAGAGGTGGATAATTTACAGTCGGGACTCAGTGTTACAGCCGTCTGTCAATGCACGATATGTCGTGAGTATGAACGTCTCATGCGTAAACAGCCACCAGTGGATGGTGTAAAGGGGCCTCGACATATGTCTGACTAAACGGAGCGACCTTTACAAGTGTTACACGTATAAATCACCTGTAGGGAAGAACTGTGCGTACTTGTACCGTATATAAGGTCTTAGAGTTGTCTCATTTGACGGTTTGTGTTTTCATAGCCTGTCTATCGAATACATGTTAGTATGAGATCAACTAAGACGACAACGGTATAGTTTCATTAGGTATCTAGATCTGTTTTTCTGAGATATACACAACAATACAATATCATAGGAATTTCTGGAGTAATTTTCACACCGCATTATGAAGAGGTTTCTCATATGGCATCTTAGACAGTAGGTAGTCTGTTGTAATGTTGAACTTGGCATTGGCCAAGAGAAGCTGAGTAGGTCTACTTCTAGATTTCTCCATTGATATTCTGTGGCACTTGCACTGCGACTAACGTAGCAAACGCACACGATATCATACTTAGATCCAATACATAAACGATGATATCTCGTACCAAAGGTCTGCAAATTCAACACTATATTATCCCCGCCTTGACAGTGAGTTATGAGGTTGCGAAGTTCCCTTTATGCAGCGACGTAAAAGAGAGTCAAAGGTCTCCTCCAATAATCTAGCAATGCTCTCTTCCTGATATATTATCATCAGCACTGAAGAAAGCTTCGCTCATCTTTCCCAAAGACTTCTTTGAATCAGATGTTGAGCTGTGTAGGGATTCTGTGTACCTACATTGCACGCGAGGGCGCTCCGCGTACAGGGATACCCATATCATGGCTCACGGGGGCGCTCAACATAGAGGGAGACCTATATCACGGCTCACGACTCTACAGTTCAGTCAGGGTGAAGGACTCTGGCTGACAGTTCCTTTCTAGATACTTTTCAGAGAACCTGTGTGTGCATGTAGAGTAAGGTAAGATGCTACTTGTCTTTATTTTCCCCTCAGGGTTAACGATGGCGTAGTGATACCGAGGAGACATGAGACCCCAATGGGAGAACACGCGATACAGCACCATCAGCGCTGACATGAAGGCCGCCCCAAACGGACCCAGACACGTGCAGTTTGCGGAGCCGGACACGCTGTGTGACGGGACCCTGAGGACGGCCACGCTGCCGGGGTCGTTCGGCAGGAAGACGGGACGAGACGACAGGACTAGGTCGTACTACCGCTCAAACTGGGACGAGAATGAAGATATCGGTTGGTTTGATTCTTTTAGTGCCTTTTGTGTGTGGACGCATGGCATTGATGTACACATGTATACATCTATCAAATCCCATTTCACACATTCAGGACCTTCCTACTACTTTGCTTCCGGCTATTCCCAAACCAAGGTCGGTGCTGGGTTGGGGTAGCTTGAAATCCATCATATTCTAGCTGCAGTTCGCTCCTCGTCGCATCACATCAAAGAAGAAGAAAATCCCGAATTTTATTTGTCAAAATCCAATATCGGCTGGCGTGGACTACATTCAAAGACAGGTAGACAATCTCACCAAATAATTCCCAACTTTGGATGACTTTGTCCACGACCAAAAAACAAGATCTGGAGAAGGTCGGGAGGTCATGGTAGGCTGTGTGTGACAGAGGCTTAATCAGAAAGCATATTACTGAAATATTAGTAACGATAAATGCTTGTTTGTATAGGAAAAGAAAAATGCAAAATTGTTTTCATATGGAAACTATGATCAATAAACAATCCTATTCAAAAATTTGTTACCATCACTTTTCATCATCGACATCCCAATTCATTTTGAGATGGTGTTTTGTGAATGTGCTTGTCTGTGTGACTCTTCGTACCCTTGAGTGCACATGTGCATGTTTGAAAATCTTTACAATGTTTATAAATAGAACCACCCCTTACAAGTTGATCTATTGAACGGAGTAGAAATACTCCAACCCTGGAGCCGAATGATATATTATGGGTACTGGTAGTCTACCAAACCAATATTTCTCATGGTTATCAATCAGATGCTTATGATAACGGTTAACAAGCATGTCTCTTTAAGTCATCTTTGTTGTACAGCGTTGGTGTAACATGTTGGTAAATATGGTATCAGGACTTTTCGGCACCTGGCCAATTAGGACAATTCGGCCCCTAGCCAATCAGGGTTGAGGTACTAGCTTAAAGTCAGGGTCAGAACTAGGCGTCAAAATACCCTAAAGCATGTCTCGAATCGTCATGAATATTTGGCAAAAGGAGCCGGGGCTGGTTTTGCATATGGTAACCTGTGATGTAACTTTCAAGTAGCCTTTAGTGCCTTTACTACATATTAGGTATGCGAAACGAGCCCCGGCCCTTTGAAATGTTAAACGAGACATATCAAACACAAGAAACAATACCGACAGATGAAAGATGACCTGACACAACGTCTTGACCGCCGTGCAACCACTCAGCGACCAGAGATATTGGAGGGTTCATTCAGCAAATTTCATAAGTAGAAAGAAACGATATATTTAATGATATGTGCGTTTTGTTGTGCTTTGTTTTAAGTCATACTTTTACATCGTGCGCCATATTCCAATTTTTAAATCAACGGTGTGGCATATTGATCGCAGTGATGTCGTTCAGTGATCGCCGTCTAGTTGAAAGGGAATCTATTGCGATGGCACTGCGACATAACTGCGATCTAAACTGAATTTGTGCAATCCTTCATTGAGGTATCATGCAAAATGTTAAAGTATGGCTGCAAGGACAACAAAATACACAAAGAGGGAACTAATTAATTTCTATCTATGAAAATCACTGAGCGTTCTTTCAAAATCTCTCGGTTGCAGCGCGGTCGCAACGGTGTCGCCGCCATATTGGAATAGGGTATGCTTCCAGGTAGCCGAGATGAATCATTTATACAAGACGAAGCTCTAACAGCAAAGGGAATGGCTGATCGTATATCAAGGGTAATCTCGTATAGGCCATAAAAGGGCACTTCATCAGGCTCATGGTAAAACAACGTTAGGAGGAAGACTCGCGCGAAATGCCAACAGCCCGAAGGTCACGTTTGGAATGACACATTTGGGACTGTCGTGATGTGTGCTGTGTTGGAGACACCCTTGATAAAGGGAATGCATGTCATACATAGAAACTTAAGGCTATGTTCTTCTTAAGAATCAGCCATTAGTCTAAGAGTTGTAAGTCATTAGTTAGCGACTTCAAAGCATATAGCTTAATGTTCACAAACACCTATTACTGTCTGAACTGACTAATCAAAATGAGATTTAGTTGTACAGTTTATTAAGTAGTACCGTATGCTACATATATCTAATGCGCCAATATACAATAATGCAAAATGATATTGATACAGCTTGGGGGATATCCAGATGCTACGTGCACTCTTTGCTGCTGTCCTAGAACCAATACACCAAACAAATTGCTTCCCGATAATTGCAAGAACTTAAAGGTCATCATCGTATTGGCTTTCTACGGTTCATGATGGTATAGACCGAGCGGTAATGTTTTCTATGGAGCTGAGCTCGACAAGTCAGAGCGAGTGAGAAATTCGTGTGAGTAGACTGTGCCTTTGTAATCAGGACCTGTTCTGACTGTCAATCACAATTAACAGTCCAACCAATGGGGGAAGAGCAATCAGCGGTATGACCAATGAGAGAATGGCATGTCCGTCAAAATTAGTTTTTTCTACCTATGATTTGTATGTCTACACGGAGGTGGGTGGAGCTAAGGGTCTGCATACGGTCTTTCTTTTCTTTAGCGCTACATAATTGTATTCTTACAATTTAATTACACCACCTAATTAAGCGACATTGATGTTGAATACAACGTCTTTTTCCAGTTGATGACTCAACCCCAGATAATGCGGAACATAACCAATAAAATCTTTATCGCAGTCTGGTAAACAACGATAAAAGGATTCCTTGATAAGTATGGTGATTATGGGCTATACTTAGATGTATGGCTCAAGTCTGAGGAGTGCGCGGTTCCGATAACGGTAACGCCACAATCTCAAGCATCTAATTGAATCTCTTATTGAGTGTAGGAATGTGAAGTACCTCTAGATTTGCGATGTAATCTTGACCTTGACGTCAGGCCTTGGCACTAAACTTGCATTAAGAGAATGAGCTGAAGCCTAGTTATGGCACAGATTTCAAATTACAACTACATTACGACTATCATTTTACAGTTACCCATTCGCCCATAACCACAATCCTTCTCCATTTTAACAATCCTTTTCCAGTTTCATTAAGCTAAAGACCATGCACACGACCCCCCCCCCCCAAAAAAAGAAACAAACACACACTCTCAGTTAATTTTCCGCTGAATATAACGTTACAACCAGGCCACAATACTGCTACATTCCGCTGCCTGTATTTGGGTTCCGTAGTTTCATGGGTTTTCACGGTTAAATCTGAACTAAACGCCTAAATGCAGCATATCACAGCAAAATTCAAGAAATATGGATGCAAATCTGCAGCAGCAGCACAGAATAGGTCAAGGTTTTTCTGATTTGATGAAGCAATCGTTGAGGAAGATCAGATTGGCAAATGTTACAAAACGTAGTTGTTGCTTTTCAAGGTCATATCAGGATCTATATAAGTAATGGTCGACATAGGAAAGGTATTAACAAAGGTTTTTGTACCCTCATTATCCAGCCCACAGATGCACGTCCTATGATCCGTCGGATCTATGCCGGGCCCATTTAGGAATCTTATCCGCACTAATCTCCATCAGATCCTACGCTTCCATAGGTAGTATCAAAGCCGACAAGAAGGATTGCCGGCCAAAGAAAGTCAGAAGGGGTAGCATACACACTCCTTGGCCTGCTTCACTCCTCTGTTAGATGTTTTTATACTATCTTATGCTGAAGTAGGATCTACTTGGAGATTTCTGCACACAGTCCTTTCAGTAAACACGTACTGCTTTTGAAAAAAGGACTCCGCCTCTATGTACTTTAGTGCCCCCCAGGCTCTTGGTTTCATTCTTCATGTGTCTGCATACAGACCAAAATGTCTCTAGTCGCTTGCTGTTAGTCGAGTGATGTGTTCGACTGTCAAGCCGTAATAGTCTGAGAAAGACTAACAAAATACTGGGTGACTTAGCAATAAATCATAAGACATGCTTCAGCAAAGGAGGCTGGTCCAAGAACGGTTTTACGTGTTGAATGTTAAGTTAGCTGTGGCATTCAGTTCCGAGCTAGTGCATTTCAGTGTTGCCGGTACTAGCAAAGGTGCAGGTGCTGTATGTAGTAAAGACATGCTATTTTTGGTAACTGCAGTCTTTCAGTACCATCTATGGTATATTTCTTATATTGAATGAGAGGCAGAAAAATGAATGTACTTCCCGTGCTTTGGGTATGTGCATCTACGTGTATTTGTGTAGAGCGTGACAGCGCAGAACTAACAGCGTATTTAATCATAATGGGGAACTTCATAGGATATGGATAAGGATATTGTGGATAAAGACAACGTGGCCTAAATATGACGTTGAAAAGAATTAATCATGGGAAGATTGAAAATTCATTCTAACATCTATAATTGAAACAGCTAGCTAGAAAGGTACATATTTGTGTGTAATGTGGATGTTTTTGTGTGCGAACATCGATTGTCTGTGCGTGAGTATGTGCCTTTTGTGCATGTGTGAGTGTGTATGTATGTGTGTGTTTGAGTGCATGTGTTTGTGTGTGCATTTGTGTGTTTGTGTGTGAGTTTGTGTGTGCGTGTTTGTGTGCGTGTTTGTGTGCATATCTGTGTGTGTGAGTTTGTGTGCTCGTGTTTGTGTGCATTTGTGTGTGTGTGCATGTATTCCTGTGTATGTGTATGTGTATGTTTTGTCTGCGTGTGTGTCTATGTGTGTCGCCGAACCTAGTACTGGTAGAGCTGGCGAACGGATGTGGCGATCGGAGTCTTCAATAGAGATCGTGATCGGAATGCTAGGAATGTGTAAGGGTGGGCGCCCGTTTATAGATCCTGAGTTTCAAACGAACACGAAATCTATCTCGCTCAGGATCTCTACTTGCAGAGGAAATAGATAAATTTGTTATGTAATGTCAAACATTGCAGGCGGTGTAAAAGGCCATTTCTAGCACTTAGTTAACTGAAACTATACCTTTGGGGAGAATTCAAAATGACTGGGCCTCGATAAAAGTGTCGGGTATGATTGATGGCCCAGTGAGTGTCCTTGACCACTGAGATTTCAATTATTGGGATAAACTTTTTATTTTATTTTCATGAACATAAAAACACTCTCATCAGACATTGGCAAAGCAGTACATAGGATCGTGAGACAAAAGTAATGTAAATGATCTTATAAAAGGCTAATTTTTAATCAAATTAAGTGAAATTAGGCAAAATTGTAAATCCTCTTGATATTGAAATATCTATTTTTGTTTTGTTCATTGTTTTATAAGTGAATTTTGGGACACAGATTGGAACTGGGAGACCTGCATAGGACATCTCGGTTGGGGCTGCATCGGCCTTTCGAAACAGACGTAAAATCTGGGTCCGGCGTGTTCGAGGAGGTACCCCAACCTCGTTAAGTGGGAAGGACTGCGAAGCTGGTGTGTTACGCTGAACGGCGGTTATACCGGCCATGTAGATACAGATACAGGACTGGCAACCTCTCCTTGTATATATATATACACTGCTACTGAAACAACAGGAAAAGTTGCTGCCCCATTTGCCAGTAGACACTACAGGTATCTGAACTAACTTGCGCTGTGTGTGTTTGTCTGTGTGTGTGAAGGGGGGGGGGGTGTCCTGAAACTTTGTCAGAGGCAGTTTCACTACGGACGTCTTTTCTTAGCATATATACGCTCTACAAGTGTGTGCCATGATGCTGATTAACCTGTCTATTGACCCACTATTAATCAAACTGCGACTCGAGTTCAACGGTGGTGCTCTTTGGCTCTCTACCATCTCTTCAAGTTGCAGAACTGGCTGCCAAGTCTGTCAAAAGCCTCACCCTCCTCGCTGCATGCTTATTTTTAACTTCTACAGCCTTGGCAATGCAGAGATTGCCTTGAATTTTAGAACTTGATAGGTTGAGTATAAAACTCATGTTAGATTATACGTTGAGAACGGTAATTGGTAGTACGAAAGCTAGAAAGGTGACATTTGCATGCAAATGCAAAGTGGTAACCTTCAGATGATGTGGTCTAACAAACTACTGCTCTGTGTGGGAGTGTTTTCTTATTACATTCATATACACGGTGACCAGCACCTGTCCTACCACTTGCTACATAAGGTAATCTAACACCACAGGGTGTCTACTACTTTACTAGTTACCATAGTGACAGGTGGTTGGTCCAGGGTATTGATCTTATTTGTTGTAAGATGATAAAGAAGACACTGGTCTAACACGGCGATAGTTTCTTCTGTGCAGGTGAACTTGAATAGAATCATTTCCGTAGCACAACGCATGATTCATCATCATCATTCTGCAGTCGTTCAAACATCCTACAGTCATTCTCTCGTCCCGTTGTCCCTCTGTGCCTTGCATCGTGCAATTGCTCTTACCTCCTGGAGTTTTCTTGCTGATTTAAAGAGAAACCAGTCCCTAGTGGTTACGGCCTATCTTGGTCGTGCGTAGCAGGTTTATGCAGTACAAGCACTGTTATATAAATACGGACTTGGAACACGCATGGAACACACGTAATTGTTCAATTTCTTCACAAAACGGGTAGAAACAGAATCTTTACGCATACACAAAAGTGTGCGTAAAGAAAGACATTCGTGCAATGAAGCCGTGTTTTAGTCGTAGCACAGTACCGCAACTTGAAAGCTGATAACTACAGATGGACAGTGCAGATGGATGATGGATAAGAATACTGTCACTCGTCATGTTGTACCCCGATGGCATCAGGTCATCAATGTTATCTTGGCTATCTCCATTTATATAAAAGCAATCTTTATTGACACATATATGGATGCCACCCACGCACATCAGTTATCGTTGCAAAAATATAGTTTGCGACCAAACTCGTACAAAGAGCTACAAAATAATCAACTCATATGCCGTAAGTTCCAAACAAAATTATCGGAAATTACAGTGGTAACAGAAATAAAGAATTCATTGTTTAGTAAACCATGTTATCTGTGTTAAACCATTTGTATAGAATGAAGGCAATTTTGTCCCATCGTTTTTCTTTTCTCTCTCGCATCAGTTGTGGAGCACCCAAAACATGCCATCCAAATAATCAAGTCGGCATGACCTTATCTAAACTTAGAAACTCCCACGTCTATTGACTTTTGACTTTGGTTAAAATAAGCTTGTATTTTGAGGTACGCTTGAGTTACCGCCCTGACAACAACATCGTGAGTACTTGAGTATGTACTTGTAACGTTTGGATGTGCAGCGATGATGTTTTGTAATCAAACTCTCAAAAAGAAGGCATTTCATGCAAACACTGTCCACACTGAGAGAATTTATTGAAGAATATCGATTCCGAATTGTGCAGCCTTTGACTGACTTTGCAGGACACTTTGGGAGGAGCTCACATTAGGGTCCAACTGGAGAGGAAATATTGATGGGACGAGTACCTCGTTATTGGATCAATCTATGTTCGCCGTTCATCGATACTGAAGATATATATGGAGCCCTGTTTCTACCCACTTCGCCTGGTGGGGAACGATTTGTTTGGATGGACAGGTACCTATCAGGGACAAACTTTAGGCGGCGTACAGTCGCCTCGGGGCCGCCTCTAGCTCCAAGTTTGTATCGGTGATGAGTGGTATTACCTTTATCAAGCTATAAAGGCTGTTTTAGTATATCAAAAATCTAATGGCAAATAGGCCACACAAATTTGAGCTTGGTAGGTAAATCTGCCCTGCATTTTCGACCATATGGCTCCAAGAATTCGGACGGAATATCAAAATTCCAACCTAGATGAGACGATTCGCAGCGATAGACACATTTGTGCGACATTTCTTTGTTGGTGACTGAGCACAGATTGTCACAGAGGAGCCACAGTTCTGTCGCTGCAGGCTTAAAAACACTGCCAGAAATCCATTAAACACTTGAGATGAATTGATTAAGGAAGCGGTTTTCCTCTCTCACGCTTCAGCACAACGCAAATCTAGTTCCCAGGATGTATTAGGTGTGAAATAAAGTTTTTAGCTCGCTCGTTGCGCCTACCGTCACTCCGGTCCCCCTTCCCTTCTGGTGAAGAATTACGTAGGCCACACTCCCGTGTGCATTGTGAACATCGCTCACTCTGGCTGCAAGTAGGGGGTAGAGCACAGCGCTTATAGGGACCTGGTGGAACGTAAGATGGAGATGTAGCTTGACATTCGTGCAGACACAGGCGGGCGGGAAAGGACTTCATACGGTAATGCGATTTTCTCTGTCTTGTGTAACTAAGTTACGAAAAAAGCTAGCAATAATGTCGCCATGTTGGAAACAATTCAGTCAACGAAATAGATGCACAAGAAGCGAACTAGATGAATTGCAGGCTTGCAGGTAGTCAAGACGATCCAGACTAGGTATGGTGACTTGGAGAGGGCATTGCAACACTTCGGTTTATACTTTTGTGAACAATGGAAACATGTGACGAAAACGCTGTATGTCAAATCAAAGATCTGGATACTAGCGCATTGTCCAAATTATCTTATTGGTTAGATCGACTGTAGACCTGTAAAATCGGTTTGAATGAGGTATAGAATGAGAAATGAATCAAATAGTTTTCTATTGATGTATTTATAGAGAGAGAGCGGTACTGATTGTGGACTAAAAGCGCTTCAGCGATTCGATCTCTGCGATACTGCTTTTCCTACGTTCCTCTGAAACGACATCGATTATAAATGCTGCTTACGATATTTTAAGTAACAGGCGACATAGTATGGTGAATCCTGTGAGTACTAATGTTGTAGCTACGTTTTGGCGTTTTCAAGAAGAGAGGCTTTGAAAGCAAACAACAGCGGACAGAAATAAGACAAAGAAAATAAGGATAACGCAAGGCAACCAGCCATGCGCTTTGTCTAACCGAAGTGAAGTGTACTGCCTTCTGCAATGAGAAGTTGTTTAATCATATTCTAAATCGATATTGCATGATTATTCATCCTAAAATAAGAGATGTGAGTGAATTGTTCCGATCAGCATTGGCTAGTACTGAATCTATTACAGAGCTCGTCAACGCATTGCCCAAAGCCCATAGGTCCTGGGCCCAATTCCCCGGGCACCCTCTGATGTTGTACCCCTAGGAACGGTACTTTGCATGAATTTCCTCACTTTATTCAGGCAAAAATGAGTACCTAGCTTCGGTTAGGGGCGTCTTTCGAATTGCAAGTCAACTGGAGGTCCCGTAGGGTCCTGCTGCACTAAATTTCCATGCTTCGATTTATAAGACAAAGGGATGATGATGAGAATGATAGTAGATTGTTAAATGATGGCATAACCATTGCCTTCGGCGGCCTAGGGAGTCCCATCAGCGCCGTACTATTGACCATTACATCATTACAATCGCTCTTCACGAGGCCCAGGATGGTGCTTAAGGGTGACTGATGACATCTTCAGGGGAATGTTGCGTGTTTGCCGAGTATTCTTTTCACTGTCTGTCTTTAAGATTGATACATCTCAGCAGATTATCTCTTTTACCCCTCAGATCTAGGACAATCGATAGAACGGTTTTGTATAGCTTTAAGGATGATTTAAGTGAAATCTGCATTTTAGGGTACGAGAGAAGTGATTCTCTGGGAGAAATTATATAAACACTGGACTTAATTCCGTTTCCAATTCCGTTTCTACTCTCCAGGGAAAAATTGAACCTATACGTAAAACTATGCTTATGCATTTTAAGCCCGTGTATTCTGTGCAGTGAAACACTATATATGCACAAATGTAGTGCAAGTTTCATATTGTAATAACAATACATATGTAGCATGTTGTGTAAAGTTGTAGCTTCAATATATACACTTACAATGTTCATCGACGGAAGATGGATATGAACAAATAAATATCATACATTTTTTTTTTACAAAAGTCATCTCACAAAAAGTGCAATCCGTTTGTGAAAACAACTTTTAACATCACCCAAGGTGACCGAATTAAATCGTGTTCCGGACGCTGGTCAACCCGTACACCACAGCGCGCCCATTTTCGGTTTGTTGCCATCAAATGACAGACCCATAAATAGACGTCAGCTTTTTCATGACATTGAGGAGCGTGATAATCACACATCCACGCTTCTTTACCAAACTAGTTCCACAATGCAGAAGGCAGCATAAATGTAATCCTGACTCAAGCACTTTGCCATGACTAGATAAGTGGAGGGATCCAGCCTTTATTGTCCTCGGCATCCATGATTGATGATGTGAATCTCTGCCATCAGTTGACGATAATATCATAGATTTGTAGCGCCGTCGGGGGATTATGATTTAGAGACAGCGGCAGGGCGACTTCAAACGATTTTCTCACAGACCATATGTCTGTGGTTTAGGCCCGGGATGGTAATCTGGTAAGAAGTGCTCATCTAGCCAGGGGTCTGAGTTCTTTCATATGAGCGCAAAACCTTTGAAGTTCACACATGCTCTTCAGTAATATATTTGCGGAGATATAGAAAGCAGCAGTTACACCTGCCTTATCACAAAGCCGTTTAAGTGGTGGCTTCTTTTTTCCTTTGAAAGATGCGGCTGGAATATATTCTGCTTGTAATATTGTAGATTTGGCAACGGCCCTCACTCTCGTATGTATTCACTTCATTTAGATTACGTCTGGGCTTTGTAATGATATTTGGCTTTATTTGATCGATGTGCTCTCATTAGAAGTAGACAAGGGGGAATACAGGAATATACAAACATTGTCTTGAGGGAAATACGGTGAAGCATTGGAATTGCCAGAAACAATTTGAGTCTGTGATTGCTTGGTTTTGTTCTCAACACAGCACCCTATTCACAGATAAAATTGGCGCTTGAACTCTCTTTCTCCCTGATTCTTTCATTTATCACTGTAATTGGTGATATATTTGGTAGTCTGTAGGCGTGTGCAGTCTACAGCAATCAGTATTGTCTCTTGCCTCAGAATCTTAACCTCAGTACTGTGTATAAGGTAAGGACCAGCAAAGTCCTATTACAAAACAGGCTATCATTGAAATTAAGTGAAATCTAAATCTAAAACCAGTTTCTACCGGGTCTCTTTCTTCAGTGTCACTGACGAAACATACTGGATGCTATCTGAAATGTCTGACCGTTTCCAACATCATATCTAGTTGCTTGATTAACTGCCTTTTGCCGTTATTTAATCTATTCCTTTTAGATTTGTTAACCTCAAACGCAGGTTAACAGTCTTATATTCATATATTGTGTGGTGTGTGAATAATGTCTCTAATGCAATGCCTTCGCTTGCTTATCTCAATCAACGACACAAGTGTGCTAGCCTGCAATCCCTCCTTCTCACTGAGTCTGAGTGATGCTACGGGTATCTTTCCAACCCGGGGCCCGGCCGGGTAGCTTTAGGGAACAAAAAGTCTGCTATAAACAGCAACGAAACACAAAACGTTAATTCAAAAGAATTAGTTACCAGTAAACTTCCCGACCGGGCTCCGGCTTTACAGATAACCAGTCAATCAGATACTCCTCCTTCCTATTGTTTTGAGGGAAAGTTATTAGACCTTATTAGTCAATCACGTTCCCTCTTGACCATATGGGGAGACGTGATTGGCTAACAAATTTCTAGAACTTTCCAACAACAGGAAAGAGTGTATCAGATTAACGCAGCTAAGAGAACGAATCGCAGGGCGGTGCACCAGGGCCATTGCTTGAGCATGAGACATACAAGCGGTGGGAGTGGCAAGAAAGGATGACGATAGCTTCCATCAATTACTTGATTTTTTTTCCAGACCCCACGGTGAGGCTGACATGCTTCCAGATCGCAGAACCGGACATGAAGGAGATTGACAAGAGTCCGGAGAAGAAGCCGCATCCCCAGCCCTCCTCCTGCAGGAGAAGGCTGCGCACCATGTGTGTCGTCATCCTGTGGGTCATCCTCCTGGGACTAACCGGCTTCACAGGTGCGCAGGCCCAGACGGCAACCTTCATCCGTTTCACTCACTGTTAGTCCGCTGTGAAATTATTTCATGCTCACGGTCTCCACGGTGCTTATCTTCCAAGAGAGGAGAAGAGCCGAACTAATGGAACTGTAGAGATATAACGCGTAAAGACGTGACATGTTATTAAATCATGGCAAGATTCATGCCGACGTTCGTATAAGGAGTGTGTTTTGTACTACAAGAAAAATGTTCAGCTAAACGCTTATCTCGGCAACCTACTGCAATGACAACTATTATGTTTATGACATGGAAAGCTTTTGACAGCGAAGTAAACTTATTGGATTTTATTACCATGACGCTGTTGCGATATTAAGAAGTTTTGCTATCTTCGTTAACTGCAGGTGCTCTTCATAATGTATTATCTCTTGCAAACAGGACATGTTTAACTTAAAGGAGATTTATTTTTCCGGATGGCAGACTGGCAGGCGACGCGACCTGCTAAGCGCTGGAGGAGTTTAACCCCGTGTTCAATGTAGCGAGCTTGTTCGCACGCAGTTGCTAATTCCTTCTACCATCTTATCGCGCATGTTTGACGTTCGCACGTCTCGACCGAGTCTGACTGTGACATGACAGAGATCAACCCCCTGGCGCTATCTGACGCCACTTAACAGTTACTAGGACGCACAATTCTCACGAACTTGGATGGATTGATTGATTGATTTGGAAAAAGTTGTTAGATGTTTTCAAAGATTGTACTTTTGTTCATCTGTTTTTCTAACACTGTGCAGGATGTCGTCTTTAATAAGTCTTAAAACTTAAGAAACGTTATTTTTCACTCAAGTAAAAACGCAATCTTTACGCATGCTTTAAGGTGGGTTCAGAGATAAAACTTCTTGCAGTAATTACAAGGAGACGACTAAATTCATCTCAGATATAGCAAATCAAATGACTGTCCACTCTAAAGGATTGTTGCAACGCTTTTTGTTATTTGTTTCCTTATCAGATCTTTCTTTCGTCTTCGGTTTTAGAATTCTTTAATCAGAACAAATCGCGCGGGGATTTTCCTTCATCTTAGTACCCAATACCCATCCATGCATAAATTGCGTGGGCCTCGTACAATGACATACTACGGTGTGAGATTTGTATTCTGCACCCCATTCGGGACACAAAATTTATTAAATGGAATTTGTCGTCCTCGATACAACTCTTTAGAATTTATGTCAACTGCCTTATAATTTCTCAATGAAATTAAAATCTGTATCGTTCGTTTATCGTTTGTATGGTTTCACAAGCATAGTTTTCATACTGCTGATCGTTAATCTAAATAACCATTAAATACAAAATCGACTTACTACTTGTACGTATGCCAATCAAACACCAATTAGCCTAACTTAATCAAGCTTAAAGTCGCCTTCCATTGGCCAGGCCCCTAGAAATGTCAACAGTCTAATCCTATCAGTTTATACGTGTGTGCTTACATAAATTATTTATTGTCGAACTGAAAATTTTCTGTTTCCACAACGTTGGCGGCCGGATGTGATGACTGATTCCATAGTGAAAAAGATTCTAAGTTCCTAAGGCCCCATTTCCACTAGGCGGCGGCGATCGCACTGTGCTCTCTCTGCGACCTACAACGAATGTGTGTAACCTTTTATTTCAAGCTGGATGTATCATGCAGAATGTACAAGTGTGACTGAGGAGATCGACAAAGAAACACGCAAAACGTGAAATAATTCGTCTGTTCTTCTATACAAATCGTCGAGCGATCTGTCAAATTTTAGGTCGCAGAGAGAGCGCCACAAGGGCACCGTCCTAGTGGAAAGGGGGTATAATGAACTGATTTTTATCACTTTTTTTATACAGGTAAACATTGCGAAGCTCCTATTATAGGATAAGTATATAATAGTTCTGTTCTGTAATAGATGGTCACAGGCTCTTGGTACCGGTAAGGGGAGGGGGTTGTTGTTCTTTCAGCCCAAGACAGCTAGATTGTACATCTGTGAACAGTTTCATCAGGTTGGTACGTCACTGAAAAAAAGAGATTTTTACACAACCATTGCTTAATTCACACCGACTTTTCGGTGACCGTCTGTCAGAATTACCCTGAACAAGGTAACAAACGGCCACCGAAACGTCGGTGTGAATAGAGCAATGGTCGTGTAAAAAAAGAGTCTCTTTATTCAGCTAGATTGTACAGTTTTGGTCTCCTTTTTTTAGTAATTTGAATGTCTCTCTCCAGCATGGCTGTACTTCAAGGTAGACCGGCTGAAAATGGAGAAGACCCGTCTACAGAGGAAGGTAGTAGGCGGCGCGAGGCAGCTGTCAGACTTACAGGACAGAACTGACAAACTGACCCAGGAGAAAAACGTGCTGGAGAAGCGACTTAACGGTGGACTGAAGGACTTCGCCGAACTGAAGAACGTAACGTGGCTGCTGAAGTCTCGGCTCGAGAGCGTTGCCGGAGACTTGGGAGAGAAGTCTGGCACCTTGCAGGTGGTTCGAGAGAGGATTAACAGTCTTACGACTTGCGACAGAGGAGATGATTGTCTTATTCGAGGTAGCTTCTTCCTTTTCTTTCTTTTCGCTCTGAAAGAATTATCCTCCTCAGTACACTCGTTGTTAACGGGTCATATAACTGCCAAGCACCTTTGACCCTTTGCTGACGTCACACTTTCGGTCTGGATGTGTGACTTAAAGCTTTGGGTCATTCCAACTTGATAAAGATCAGAGGACTGATCGAAAGGTTGTTGGTAAGCGCTTAATTTTTTTATGTACTGATATAAGGTTTAAAAATTGTAACATAATAGTGTCATATTCAATTTGATACGTTTTTTCATTGTTGAACGAAAAAAAATTGAAAACTAGAAGGGTAGAATCCAGTCTATCCCTCAGCTTTGTTTTGTAACGATTAATCTTATCAGAGCTTGGTGGAAGTGATTGATCCAAACAGCGGGAAATTATCCAAAATTATGGACCGTAAATCCTAAATTTCATAATTTGTATGCATTAAAGCTCATTAAGCTCTAACTACGCTATCTATAAATTCAAAGTCATGAAGATTCGACAAACATTTTTGAGTTATTCTCCTTCAACTTAAAGGTCTCAAACAAAATCAAGCCCTGCAGTTTCAAAAACTCTCACTCATCTCACTGTTCAAATGTTTCAAAAACGCCGCTACCCAAATTTAGACTAAATGCCATTTGCACCGATAGCTATCTACAACTAAAAAATCACGATAACTGCAGCATGTACACAATACAATATTTTAAAGCCAAAAGCCAAAAAAGGATAAGAAACTATCACAGGGTACCAGTTGCCATGTGACAACCCACGTACTTCCACAAGAAAGTTGTACCCAGAACTGAATCGGCATGTCCCTATTTTATCTGAATTCTTACCCAACAGCTGCACCTGTCTATCACAGAACATATATCGTCTTCTTTACGAAATTACTTTCCTTTTAAGCAATGCACTACTTTAGGCGTCCATTTTTCACCAAGGGACGTGAATATTGTATGGATTAACCATTATGGTTTGTTCATGCTGTGAAACAGATGACGGTGTTTAAGGGAGGATTATGATACTTTTATTATTCCATTTACGCCCATATGGACACGGCCATCACTTCGTGCGGCGCACATCCAGTCCTGTATGATTTGTATTAATAGCCGGGCACTAATAATTTACGAATTGTGAATGCTCCGATGATTTTTACGCTGTAATAACTCCAGCTACTGCGGAACAAGTAGCAGACAGCCCTTACAAATCATGTTAACTGAGCTATGGTGAGTGATTCTGGGATGCGTTCCAAAGAGCACGCCTTAAAGTTAGTTTCATTACTGTGGACATCTTTCGAAACATATAATTAATCACGAACAGACCCAATGCGTGCACATACTTGACCTCATATCATTCCAATCTCGTCAAATTCTGATTTGACATAACATCCACTATCATAATTCCACCGGGTGCCATTATACCGCCACCTCAAAAAAACATTGGTATAGAGATCTTCCCAAGATTGTTTTGAACACAGAATGTTAAATGTCTTAAATGTAATACATTTCAGATATTTAGGTGCTGAAGACAATCTTGAGAAGGCCTCTATAACAACGTTTTTTGAGGTGGTGGTATAATGACACCCGGTGGAATTTTGATAGTCGATGTTATGTCAAATCAGAATTTGATTGACACATGGAGGAATTATGAGAATGTATGTTACAAAACTATAGACGGCATTCGTTCAAACCCCTGTAGAAAGCTCGAACTAAGATGCCCTACCCAGGATTGAACCGGGGTCTCACAGGGACAAACTAAAAAAAAGAAAGAATCAAAACAGGGACCAGGCTGTTATGCTTCTACCAGCTAATTGGAGTAAACAAACGTTTTATTTATGGATAAAAATATTCGTAAATATTCGAAATTTAATATTTTGTCACGTTTCACAAAAGTCTAGGCTACAACTTTTAAAAGACATTTTACAGATCAACAACCACAAGTATCAAAAGTAATTCATTTTTCAATGAGGTTCAATCCTAATCCATGAAAAGTATTCGTCATGCCAAAAGCACTTAATGATTGTATTTATTACTCATTACAGATTGTGCCGATGTGAGAACGCGAAACAAACTCAACGGGGTCTACCCCACCTGGCCCAAGAATGTCAGCAGCGCCCTTTATGTGTACTGTGACCAGACCACGCAGGGGGGCGGCTGGACTGTCATTCAGCGTCGCGTAGACGGCAGCGTCGACTTCTTCCGAAACTGGACGGATTATCGGGACGGATTCGGAGATCTTAACGACGAGTTCTGGCTCGGAAACGAGAATTTATACATCATAACCTCCCAGAAAATGTACAGACTGAGGATTGAGCTGGAAGACTGGGATGGGATCCGGAAGTACGCAGAATATTCCTTCATGAGCGTGGATTCGGAGATGGAAGACTATAGGTTAAGACTGGGAGCTTACGTTGGAAACGCAGGGGATTCCATGTCCGCGACCAACACCACCCATGGATGGGACATCTTCAAGCGAAACCTGAATAACATGACCTTCAGCACTAAGGACAGGGACAACGATAATTCCCTGGATAGCTGCGCCCGGCTGTACAAAGGGGGGTGGTGGTACAACAGCTGCTACAACGCCAATCTGAACGGGAAGTACTACAACACAGGTGGACGGGCGTATGATAGTGACTTGCAGGACGGCATTGAGTGGTTTACATGGAAGGGTTGGTACTATTCACTGAAGTCGGTATCTATGAAATTACGTCCTGTCGATTTTTTACCTTAAAATGTTTGGGCTAGACGTGTGAGTGCAACTACCTTTAGGGTATCGACAAAAGTGCCTTCTATTTCTTTGTGACGCCAAATTGACATATCTTGATAGAAGATAAGAATGATGTGCGAATGAATGAAAAACGAACATCCATGCTTGATATCGTGATATGTGTTATGGCGAGCAAACGAAGCAATGTCCAAGAAGAGATTGTCAGAGGTCTATGTTATCTTAGAGGTAAGTATATATATGCAATTGGAAATCTTTAAGGGACGTCTTTGAAGAAACACTTTTTTAAAACTTAGGCAATGGCAATTGAATTTTATGGATGACATCCTCTGCAGATCAAAATTTCATGAAAAAGGGCAAGAAAAAAAGATGGGAGATAGTCAAGATTTTCAAGAATAGACAGCATAAACGTTGTATCAAGAAATTAAGGGATAGAATAAAGTATCACAGTATAACAAGATTTGAGGGGATAAAATGTAATATCACAGCCAACTCCTTTATGTATTTATTCTTTAGAGCGCAAGTCACACTAGTGTGATGATAGACTGGTATTACTTACCAAGTTGACAACTACATTCATGGCTAAGAATCGGTGTCACTTTTACTATTTAACTGTAATTTTACTAACTGTAATTTTACTTCTACAACCACAACTATGGTAACATGTTCCTCGCTAGTGTGACTTTTACAAGTAAAATGAAGGCTACCACATGATACATTTTTTTTTTCATATTGGTACTTCCTCGTCATGTTGACCATCTCCGGAAGGGAAAAAAAGTCTGTTTATTAAATCAGGCGAAAATTAATGAGCTCACTGATGTCATCCATAAAATTTACCTACTATGGCCTTCCGTTATCATGGTAAGTTTTGAAGTATTGAAGTTTGTAAGACTAATAAACGGTGGTTACAAGATCACCGTAAAGGTCAGACAGTAACATAAGATCCATTTCACAGTGGTAAAGATATAAACTGGACTTGCAATTTTGTCAGTATCTAAAACATCAGCTGAAAACAATGACGACAATATCAGATTTTTTAGACAAAAAACCATGGAGTTTATAACACAGGCAGATTTATATCGCAGTAGTACGGATTATAGCTACGTCTACGAGTGTTATTAGTTACAGTTGTATAATGTATGAGACGACTAACGAATCTATTCCCGTTCTCACCTACGGACCTAAGCTGACACCGCCAACAAAGCCTACAAACGCCGGGAAATCATCCACATGTCCACTGCACGATTTCTATCTTTTAGCACACCGTAAAGAATGTTTAAACTGTGCTTAAACTTGATAATTGTTTTCTGCACAGTGATCACAGGTAGCTTAGATGATATGAGCAGTCAACAAACCTCTATTGAAAATAAGATTCATATATATAAACATATGCACCATTACGGCAATCCGACTTCGAAAAAGGAAACACCACCGCCAAACTTGGACGCCGATGGTTTCAATCACCCATTAATATTTTCTGCAGTTTTTTCAGATAGCAAAGATTGTTTTCCTACATAACTAAGTGTTTGTTCAAGCGCGTGTTTTGATGACCATCTGTCACCTTCTTCAGGGCAATACTGGCTGGTTCTAAGCTTCGCTGCAAGATATGTAATAGATTAGAATAAATCTATGTAGATAACAACACCTTTAACTACCCATAAACTACCTGAATATATATGAACCACCTATCTATGTGTAGTAGTACAATACAAAGTACATATTTTACGTTTGGGACCGCATTTGTTAGCAGCGACACCTAGCGATAGCTGCAGTACGAACTTGATCCAATCGGTATTGCTCTGAGCAAGGCTACAGCAGGTCACCGAGACGTCGGCTTGGATAAAAGACTTGGTTGTCTACAAAGAACTTCGTTTGAATCCTTCTGTGGTGTATCTATAAAAATGATTACACAAAATAAATCAAACATAATTGTTCAAAGTTGAACGTGAAAAGTATTTCTCAAATATGTCCCTGTTCAACGTATTCCCCGGGGTTATTCCACTTTGGCATGCTTTGTATATTGCTTGGAACTTTTGCGGACACAACTGAATAGATTCTTGATCGGATGCCAACACTCTCTTTTTATTGTGGCGCTAGATAAGATATCTTTTGGATATGCCGGGGTGCAAGGGTATGAAACAAATGAGCAATTGTTGGACTCGTTGTACAATCGAGTATAGCCTTGTAGTTTTTTATGTTATTCTTGTTTCCACTTTATGAATAGTCCTGGAACACGCTGACAAACGTACGAGAACTTTGCTTAATCGATGAACATACAACGCTCTGACAATATCTTAAAACCGTAATGCAATATTATCTTACGGTGGTTACATATGGAATGACATGACAGTAGTCTACAATTACGAAAGTATATAATGTCTTAGGCCCCGTTCATGATGCAAAAATTAATGCGGATGCATCCGCATTTTTGGCCGAAGCGGATAAATTTCTCATCATGAATGCTCCGAAACAGATTTGATGCGGATTTTTCGGGACCACCTCGGGAGGTGGATTTGAAACGGATTTTTTAAATCCGCATTTGCGAACTGTCATCATGAACGCAAATGCGGCGTGAATCCGCATTACATCCGGGTAACGTGGGGTCAAAGTTCGCGCCGTGACGCGGGAAACTGTGAAATTTTAGCGGTCACCATGGCCGCATCTCACTGCAGCCAGGCCAAGGCACAAAACCTTTCGTCGTTGCCGCCTCGTACGTTCCCTTCCGCGGGCACACAGCATTTTCAGGAAAAACACTAACAACAACAGCTGGGGATCCGCCATCTTTTTCGCAATGTTCTGTTGTTGCGTAATGTTCTAATTCCCTGACGCGGATCTGAAACGGATTGCCCGTTGGCATCGTGGACACAAAATGTAAACCGTTTGCATGCGGATCATGATCGGATGGACGCACATGCGGATGCATCCGCATTAATTTTTGCATCATGAACGGGGCCTTAGAATACCCGTATTGCACATTAATGAAAAATTTATACCTGTAAAAACTCAACTTGAGAAAGGTTTTTCTAACGGTATTACTTTAGCCGGACTTTTGGTTTTGTACTGTTACGGTAGTACTTGTGTGTGTGTGAGTGTGATTCCAACTAAATGTATAATAAACTTCTTTCATCATGTCTTCTGATAGCCCTGTATCAATGACGAAAAGTAGATGATACTTGACTAGACTTACAGATAGACGAGCTGGTTTGTCAAATGGTACTCACTAGAAATACTGATATTAATAAATGGACAATTTTTACTCAATTGCATCTCTGTTGGCAAGTCTATTTCTCTGTCTTATTGATTGAACTGTTTATATCTACTGATGATTAGGAAGAAAAAACATTCAAGCCACGAGCACGTGGACATTTTTGTTGCGACTAATGTAGCAAGTGTCAGGATTGGTGCTGGTCACCATACATATGAATCTATTCAACTAATAATAAACAGATTAGTAGTCTGTTGGGCTAGACGATGTGAAGGTAAACACTATATGTATTTGCCTGAAATTGTTACATTTCAAGTTCCTACTTTCTAGTTACTCTGGCTTGCAATTTGCGTCAACGCCGCGCCGTGGGCGTCAGTGATAACCCTTTACCATCCGCCTACTTCACCATGAGTATACACATCCTGCCTCAGCTGAAAATGTACATCTAATTGAACGACGCGAAGCAACTGGTAATGCCTGGAAGATGCAATCAGCGGAGTTGTTGGACCCTCGTACCCGGGAGACACCTGCCTTCAGACAGATAAGATATAATGGAAACCGGTTCCTGCTTGAGCTATAAAGAGATTACAAAATGATAGATAGAAGACGTCAAGAGCATCTCTGAACTGTCTAGCTGGTGTGAAGTGTGATGAATTGGGTCCATTGTTATGCATTTAGTCTTACAGGCATCCGGAATATCGCAAAAGGCTCAAGTCTTCCGTTACTAGTATTTCAAAGCGCTGGTGTAGCAGTTGGAGCTTTCCGTGTCCAGGCTTTGAATGCATACGTAGTACAATATGCTGACTATTTGCCACATAGAGTGATAATCATTGATCGACGTCTTTCAGAGTTGATATAGTATTATCTTAGCGCTGTCTAGATTTATCTTCTGTCGACAGAGTTAACGTGTATCATAAATCTTCTGGAATGAAACAGATGGAAATTACAAGGTAGGTGGTACGGTAAAAGGTATGAGAGTCCACCCGAGCATGGAGCACCCTATGGGGTACATACGTTCCGTTACACGTTCCGGTTTGTGGCAGCAACTTTTCATGTTAAATTGCATTTTCAACTGCAAGAAATATGGTAATATTCAATGACAAGACGCTAATTTTTTTGCATTGTGAGCAATATAAAGTGAGCACGGTGCACGTGACTAGCATATAGAAATCATATAACCGTGAACATCAAATAAAATACAATACCTCCCCGTAAACTAGTAGCCTCTTCCATTGACCTTATGACCTGGAATGTCTGTCAGCTGTCAGCCGATGTTCATTAATGACTAGTTCTACCACCTCTGAACTCTTTTTCCTGTCGTTTTCGGAAGCCAGACATTTCCCTTCATTTCCTGACCCTCTGTGGTGACATGTGACTATATATATAGCGCATGAACATAAATGAATTTTTGAAACACATGCATATAAAAAGACACCGAAAGCAATATCTCCGTACACGGAAGTTCAAATAAGAAGGCTATTTGTTGAAATAACATAGCCTTGGCCCAACAGCTGGGTCTGATGATAAAATATCATTTAGGCTGTGATGATACTCATTTCACTTCGTTCTCCTTGCGCCCCGGTAACCCGCGATCCGTAATCCCCCCTCCCCCTTCACGCAGTCATACCACCTACTGGAAATGATTTCGTCATGCCGTCAAGAATGCAAGATGGAAGTGTTGCAGAGATCCCTTGGAGAATTTTCTCTTTATCTCAGCAGTTTGAATGTTATTTCATGCGTGCATTTATGGTGGTAATTGCGACAATTATCTGTACGGTATCTTCTCATTCGCAATTCTAACGGTGTCGGTAATGGCGCATAATGCTGCCTGCGATGAAAATGAATTGGTAGATTAACGAACCTGCAAATTTCGAAATGTCACTGAGGACGTTAAAAGTACCCTAGCCCTATCTCTGCAAGGGAGCTGTTGTGATGCTTCTGTGGAAAAGAATTGGTTAAACGCTATGCATCTGAATACTGCAATCTGTTATAAGCAGGGGGCGCTGCAATAACCCCTCTGAGACTAAGCCCACCTTCCCACTAGAAGGCGAGCACTGAGCGACTGCATTGTACGACCCCTGATGTCATATTTTAAATATGATGTAAGGTGTAAAGGTATGATTTAAAAGAATAACAAATACACAAAGCGTAAGGGCGCGGTCACATAGGCCGTGCGATCGTCGTGTGATTTTGATACCATAGAATTTTTCAAGCAGGTCGTCACAGAATCAACAACCGACATGGATCCCAAACAGCATATTGTGTAGCAAGACAGTTGAACTTTGCAGGATACGTACATTTTGGTCCTCCAACATGCCTGATATTAGGGATGGTCCGACGATCGCACGACCTTTGTGACTGCACCTTCAACAAACTTCTCTATATGATCCGTTAAGTGATTTGTGAAATATATTAGTCGCTCAGCGGTCACAGTGAAGTCGCCGTGCAGTCGCAACGTGGTCGCAGCCTCTGATGGAAAGGTGACGTAGCGTCGTGGGCACATTAGTCGTAGATAGTCGTAGATAGTCGTGCGAAGTCGAGAAGGGATTTTCAAGCCTGTCACTGTCAAGTATCAGAGGCAGACAACTGAATTTTGTACCAGACGTTCACGGCTACCCCAAGAATTCACTTAGTCTGCAATCCTACGACGATCGCACGACGATTATGACCCAGACCTGAGGTTGGTACTGACGTCACAGTGTAACGGCGAAACACGGTTTAACGGAGAGCCATCAGCAAACTATGCCTTCATGTGTTCCCAAGGGGGACACTTACATCACTGCAATCTACCACCCGGGGATGAGGTCACAGACCCTTAGGCCAAGTTCTGACGTAGGCAAGGAGCAGCAAAGATTGGCACTGTGTAATATCGTCGTTATACTTTTTTTGTACCGGAGGTGTTAACGACGAACAATTCTGGCAGGGCGCGATTGCTACAGAGGTATCGCGATTTCACTCTACTGACCTTCAGCAGCCATAATCGCTCGAGTCGTTTTCAACATTAATCCGAACCAGCCCAACACATTTTCTAATTCTACTACAGAAAACTGATGGTGTTATACAGTACGTATACATAGTTAGGCCCAGTTCACACACAGTAAATTCTATGCGAATCACACACACACACATACACAAAAGGACAAAGTGTCTTTAACCCTCAAGCACCCGACCTTTTTTGCGAATAAAATGACCGAGTGGGGTCCAAACGGACCCCAAAATGTTTTGTTCATAAAATCTCAGTACCATTTCTTATCGGCGATCTTTGTATATACATTGCTTCGTCAATGTAAGAGGAAGATTTTGAGATGTTAAGGTGTTGCTAATTCCAACTCATTATCATAATTTATGCAAAAGTTCAGAAGTCCCACGTTTTGCACTAAACCTATTCCGACCAGATAGGGGAATTTTGAGGCCCTCAGCAACATGTATGTCGCATAACTCATGAATGGCTAGAGCTAAAGCTACGAAACTTGGTGATTTATCACAAAATATTGCTTGCAAAAGTTTTTGGTCAATAAAGTACGTTTATCATTTTTGGGTGTTGCCATGGCAACCATATTCTAACAGGCATATTTCTGCCAAAATTTGACAATTTCAATTTAAACAAGGTTTTCTTGGTAAACTACACCTGTTTTCTGACAACAATTGAATTCTATGTAATTCAATGTAATTTTCATGACTTAGAATTTATAATTTATGCTAATTTTATGACGTCATTGGTCAAAATCCAAGATGTCCGCCCTGATTAGGCAAATGACGTCATAATGTCGTCACATTACATGTTGATGACACAGAAATGTTTGTGATGATTTAGGTTTACATTCTTATTATTGTCTAAAAGTTTGGTAGTCATACTGTAAGTGGTTAAGGAGTTAGCCTCCAAAGTATGTTTTAAAAACTGCACATTTTTGCTGGGGTCCGTTTGGACCCCAGAGGGACTGAACACAAACTTTCTTTATAATTTCCACATTATTGTACCAATCTTTCCGAAAACGTAGGAGAAGTTATAAGACATATTGACTGACACAGTCACGGAAGGATTTTTTCTTCAGATCAAAAATGTTCAAATGGCACTTCAAAATGTATGCCTGGGGTCCAAATGGACCCCACTCGGGTGTTTGAGGGTTAACAGAAATTGTTATATCCTAAATACCTTAGCATAACCAAATACACAAATCCTCTTATTGCGCCAAATTGTTAATTGAAAGTCAGGACAACCGAGATATGGCAACTACTATGCGTATGCACCTTTCAGCATTCACCTGATTAGCCTAAAATCATAATCCACCCTCAACAGAAAGGAAGACCTCTTGACAGAGAGCAGATTTATCTTTCTTCTTCAAGGTCTAAGAAGATTTAAACCCGAAATAGAAAATACCATCAGATAACTCAAGGTGAAATGTAGCTACAGGCAGTAACAACTAATCCTTATGAGAGGATGGTTCTATCTAAAAGAATGCGCCATACTTCTTAGAATCCTCCCACTTGAGTCTTGAATGAAGTTTTCTGCACCATTAAGCACACTGTAGACGTCAGAGGAAGCCACCTTAAGATAATCACTTACTCCTCCATTAGAGAAAGAGGATATTAAGTGAAGACAAATGTGAAGTTAAAAGGGATGGAAAGTGCAGCGGGCTAAATGTTACCTATTGAGTATAAAGAAAGCAACTTATTACCATTAGCGTGATGTGAAAAGCGATTGGAGGTCTGAAGTATGACGTAAAACGCGTCTTATTGGATCGCGTCTTATTGCACCAAGAAATTGCGACAACTTTGCGAATTGGTACCAATTTTCTGTTGCGGCCTATATTATAATTACCTGCGACGTATTTACTTATGAATCTCTAGCGTAGGAAGCTGCCGAAAGATTTATTACTTACTTGGATCATCGCATGCAGTGTTACCACTGAGTTAAAGTAAGCAATTATAAGAAAATCGTTAGATTGGCGCCAATTGCCGCATGTTTGCGAATGCTTGGCGCAATTTGGCGCAAACAGCCCTGTCCAGATTTTACAAACTGCATGTAAATATATGAAAAAAAAATTACATGCAGTTTGGAAAATCTTCAATGTCAAAACATATAAGGTAGTACCATACGAGAGCTTCCAATTGCCAAAAAGGCGATTTCTGTAATTTTATTCCAAACGCGAGAGTGAGTTTGAGCTAGCTAATAGTGGGCAAAGCAACTTGCTTCACTGGTGCAAGTTTGGACTAAACATACGTCCACACATCTAAATGCGTACACACTTGCATACACACCTGGTATTTCGAGCCCTGGTATGGGCTTGCAACTGTACCCATATATACGGAAGATGAGTGTTGTGAATAATTCTATCCCTCAAAACGTCTCCCTGGCGAAATCTACGAAGGAATTGTAGGATTGCCTGTACAGACCATTACATCTAAACGGCACATAAGCGTGCCATTTCGTCGATGAACTCCGAAATACGTTAGTTTTCGAGGCCACACGTTCTATGTTTTGCCTCCTTTCGCTTTCCACGTAATGTTGTACAAAATAACTTTATACATTTGATTCCCTACTTTGCTGAATTTTACTCAAATGTCGCAAATAATTGTTTTAGCTGCTTTGTTTGGATGATATGGTGGTAGAAACTAGTTTGTGATCATGATGAAATTTGTCCACCATCTTAGGCTTAAGTCCCAATTGCACCGGTGCCTGTGAGGGATGTAGTCCCTGTCGGGCTCCGAAGCCACAAATTTGTCCCGGTGGACTGCCGGATATTTGTTACTGGGTCCCAAATACAACACAAACACGAAATAAAAACAGAAAACGGACCAAAACTCAACAGCATGCCTTGTGCATATTTATCGGTATAAATTTTAACTTCTTGTTTCCGCAAATAGCCCGATCGGGCCCCTGGTAGGAATGTAACGTAGGCCTTAGCAAACTTTAAACTGACATATTACTTCTCAAAGAATGGATTGCATCTTTTGACGCCCATTGGTCCCTATAAGTGAAATTTACCAATTTGCAGATTGGCTCCTGTTTGCGCCAGTTCTCAAAACGGCACAAACAGACGCGACCTATACTGAAGTACATGAACATCATTGGCAACTACATTGTCGTCGATTGATTTTCCACTAGACAATGATCCCTGAACGACCATTTAGTGACAAACATTCCAATTTTCATGGCAAACTATCCGTCACCTATCTATCAAATTCGATCAGTGATCTGTCATATATGTTCAGTCGCTCTGTCATATGTTTAGTCTCGGGCTCTCGTGCAAAGGGTGTGTTACGGAAAGCTTACGCTCCACCCGCTGCCTTCTATGTTTGCCCCCCTCCCCCTTAAAAAGGCCCCCTTCCACTTGTCCTCCCTGGCCTCAATCAGTGCACCTGATTGAGACGTAATGTCTAAGTTTATGTGCCAGTCGTACGGACCGGTGCTGGCATTTTGCTATCGGCGACACACCGCTGACATTTTCAGGGAGAACAATTTCGTCCCATCCCGACACAATGACGGGAATTACCACTGGCCATAATGTCCTCCGGGGGGAATTCTCACACACCTTTAGGCGGAATAAAGACTTATTCTTTCGGAAAGTTCAGTGGAACTTTTTCTGCCAAGCTAGACCTGAGTTTGCCTTTGCACTTTTCTTCTGGGGTTGAGTCATTGTGATTCGTTTGGACGGCCTTCTGCTGAGTCGTACAAATCGTGAGGAGAAAAGTTCACAGTCGTTATCAGGGTTGAACAGCTTACATGAATCTACCGATGAAGAAAAAATGATGTCAGTTCCGCTTAACTTCCTTGGGGTACGTCTGAAATTATTAATTGGTCTCTACAAAACATATGATCGTATTTCAATCCACTATATATAGAATGATTTTTTTCTTAGTTCTTTTTTGCCTTTTCTCGCTAATGTTAGGTTTTCAGTTGAGCTTGAGTGACGTCCAATGACCGTTAGATTTTATGAACTGCAGCTAAGGTTAGCAACGGTCTAGTGAATGTGTCTATGACATTTTGGAGACGTTTTACAATGAGAAAAGTTGAAACGACTTCGACCCCAACCATGCACTCTGAAATGACTTCTTCCAGTATTATTTTGTAAATTTATTAGCATTTTCGTCACCCTTGTAAAAGTCTGAAATGCAGCTCGTTTACCGAGTATGCGATCTAGAAATGTGTACGAGAGTCCCTTTTATGATGACATAAGAAACAAAAACCGTCGACATGGCTCTAACGACTAGTTATCATATTTCAAAGAGAGTTGGAAATATTTAGAGTTTATCGCGGGTCTTGTTTCATTGTAGTTCATTAACCATGCAAATAAGGTTTTGATTTAACTTTGCATGTGCACTCTGATCACTTCCTACGGTCAATGTGACTAGCGTATGGAAATATTTATGTCAATGTCAATTTCTGTCAGCTGTCAGCCAAGGTTGATAAATGACAGATTCTGTACTACATTTCTTGTGACCCCTCAACTCTGACCATTGCCTTAGAATTCCTAACACTCTTTGGTGAGACGTGCCTGGTAAATAAAAATAACTGCGTAGACACAGGTAGATAAAAATAACTGCGTAGACACAGGTAGACAGAAAAACAAAAGCATCGACAAAATACATCCACACGGAGCTCGAGGGGTAATGGATGAATTCTATTGCACATTGGACGCGTTAACGACTTCATATTGCCCCTTGTTCAATGACTAGAATAAGGCAATTATACTTGAGCTTGGGCAAATCGATTCACCGACGCCAAACGTTTTGCTTTTTACACCATGGGACAGATATCGTTCTGGAATCATTGCTATGCCGAAGATTCTTTTCAAAGGGTTATTGAACCCTAGAAGCAGGTGGGGTTTTTTTTTCAACAGAACGCATTTTCATGAATATAGAATCAACAAAAAAATTGTTTGATATATTGCATCACAGATAATGTGTACAATCACCATGCATCAAAAGTTGATGCAAACGGAGTATTAATTGATTGATTGTTTGATTGATTCATTGTTTGATTGATTAGCAAACAAAGCCAACCTCTTTGTGTGTGTATGTGTGTGTGTGTGTGTGGGGGGGGGGGGGGGTCACTGGGATATTTGTTAAAGATCCAGTGTAACCTTTGGTCCAAGGCAAGAGAAGACGTTAGTTTCGAAGGTTGCAACCATTCACATATTACACACTATGGACATGTTTTAAGATCAACCCTTTATTTCCGAACACTTTCCACTTTTTTGGAGGGCACTGCTTTTGAATCTCAAGTATAGGTTTCAATGGAGTGACAACGAGATATTGAGATGTTTTCAATATCTCTGAAGGTGAAGGTGAAGTTGTCACGTGTTTTCATCCCATCCTGTTGTACCAGGAATAAGATAAATGCTGTACAACACACGGTTCATCACGTCTTGCTGATGCTTTATTCTCCATAGTGAAGACGAATGGCACGGAGCGGCATATGTCTTCATACACTGATCATACGGAGTCGATTCCGCATTTTTTCTTATCGAATATTCTAAGTGTGAAGAATGGTCTACTGCAGTAGTTCCCATAGGTAATGCCCTTTTGACTACTACTGCAGCTTGTATTTACAACATTTCTAGCCCATATCAAACTAGAGTTCGGTGACCTCATACCTCCATGAAATATTCATTGCTTTTTTGTGGATGGTATGTATGTTTATAGTCGGTTGTATTTGAGAGTAATGGTTATAAATGTTATGGAAAAGTAGTGGTGTATTTATTTAATGACACAGAGGATGTCCATCTGATTAGTAATTATTAAAATGTGACACTTAATTGTGTATGTAATGTGCGTTTAAGAGGTCGACGGCATATGGTAGCGTGGTGTTCCTTAAGCTTGATGTTTGGCATTTAAACTGTCTAAGGTTGTCAGCATTATTGAGGTTCGACTATGTGCCTCAGAGCGGTGTGGTGAGAGGAAGTTGGGTAACTCAGAAAGAAGAAGGGATGTGGCCAACTTTAGTCAGATGGTGATTTGATTTTCCACCAATATGTCATAACATCAGCTGTTCACACGGTACAAAAATGAAATGCACACTTTCCTCTGACAGCCCTACACCAACTGTAAGATGAATACTTGGCGCCAACCCCGTCTGCTAAAAAAACAAGTACCATTGGCTACGAAAGAGACAACTAACAACTGTCCCTTATCGTAACGAAATCAGAACATCTGTATCGCCCATAAAACTTCTTACACCCAACCCATCTAAGATGAGAGGACCTAATGGCATTTTAATCACCATGTCACTCAAATCAGCAGTACAGTATGTGAGACATCCATGCCTGTTAAGCATTACCGTTAAATGTACCTCAACTTCTTACAATTATACTTACGCTTCACATCTCCATGATATCCTAAGCAGACATAAATAAAACTAATTATCATATTCGAAAAACTCGGGGTTCCCCAAACAGCTGTCATACAAATCACCTCACTATCTGCTTGGAGCTAAGCCCATTAACAAACACTTAAAGCACGATGCCTGTTCCAATATATCGCAGATATAGGGGGGGTTTCTGATATTATTACATCGATTATAACGACAGATACGGCGCCCAAAATTACATCGATTCGAGCTTCATCACAGCCCACCAACACAACAAGTATGAAACCAATCCATCCAGCCGTTCTTGAGTAATCTTGTACACAGACAGAGACACATAACAGAAAATATAACCTCCATGACATTTCATGGAGGTAACTACTGTGCCAACTGTTACAAATATTTCAAACAGTCCTAAGCAGACATAAATAAAACTACTGTGGGTTCCCCAGACAGCTGTCACCTCACTATCTGCTTGCACCTAAGCCCATTAACAATTAACACATAACACCTGTACCAATATATCTCAAATATAGGGGTGATTTCTAATATTATTACATGGATTATAACGTCAGATACGGCTCCCAAGATCTCATCGATTCGAGCTTTCATCACACCCCACCAACACAACAAGTATGAAACCAATCCATCCAGTCGTTCTTGAGTAATCATCTACACAGACAGAGACACATAACAGAAAATATAACCTCCATTCCATGACATTTCATGGAGGTAATTAAATGATGACATCCCCTGCAGGCTCCAAATATAGTTGCCAAAATTTTAATATAGAAATTGCGAACTTTGTAATACCAGTTGAAGTGATAAAGCATTGAAACACAGTCTATACTAAAGAAGTGCAAATAATGACACTAGTGTGGCAGCATAACGTTAATTACAAACTACACTTTGGGTGTTTGGCCAAAAATACATTATGATAAGTATTGGGTTTGAATCCACTGACAAGCCACAGATGTTGTGTCCATAGCAGCGACTTCTGCGCTTAACCCAGGACTTAAAATTGGTACTGGTACTAAACTTTGGTCGGGGGATTGGTAAAGCACGGTTTAAAGGAGGGGGATGTGCTCCACCTTACAATACTGTGCCCCAGACATAAGATATAACAGCACACTGCCTCTACGGCCTCGAAAATCTTTGAGAAAATCTATATATTTGCCTTTTATACTCAGATGCTACCGCACTAGTTTCACTTCGGCAAAAAATATTCAAAATATATGTTTCCATTTTTCGTTATTTTCCTGTCATCTGAGTCATCATCATAGGGAAATAAAATGTCTTTGGTATTTGTTTTTTTCAGAAATCAGGCAAAAAAATCTAACGCGTAAGTCATCTATGAAATTTACTTGCTGTTGCCTACTGTTGAAAGCCAAGACCACGTACGTAAGCATGATATCCACTGGCGCACACATATGTCTTCCGTAGACCAAGATAAAGATGACCTTTTATGGTGAAGGAAAACTTTACGGTTTGGTCCGGTGGGAACAATATATGGACAGGGGTAAAGATAAATAGCTGCACTTAGTCAGTCAACTTCGTCTGAGATTTAGACTGGGTCTTTGATAATCGATAGGACACGTACAGATTTATCACAATGTTAGAAATGTTTTGGTCGTTATTCTTAGCTAGCACTTCACTGTTCTGTAGCTGTATATCTATATATGCATCAGTGACAATAAACCATGATACACCATTTTGGTATCAAAATGTAAGATATGCGTGTATATACGTCCCTTATGTCATGGGAAATGACATGTGCTACACATTGAAGAAAATATACATCACTCTTCAATCGAAATGTTGCTTCAATTGCTATTGGTGTTGTAAGATAAGGTCAATACACAGGAAAGAAAGAATGCACACGGAAAAATCAGGATTGTACTTGAATATGAAGAAGTTGACATACAGTTAAGACGATAGCATTTGCAATGCACTTGTTTGTCGCTAGATGGCGCATGCAGATGGGGCATTGTGAGACCTATAGAAAGAGCGTTTGACCCGGATTTAAGAGATTATATGATCATATCTCTGACGGGCTCTGAAGCTGTGGCCTTGCGAAAATGAACTTTACACGTCGGATTTCCTCACTTCACTCAGGTGAAGAAAATGTCTAAAATCCAAAACCGAGTATAGTACCTAATAGTTTACCTCCGGTTACTTTAGGATATCCAAATGGAGGACAGTGTTTGAAGAGAGCTAGGCACGTTAAAGAACATCATCACATTTATTGTTCATTTTTAGCACACGTGAATCAAAACCATTTCGGTTTAAATTCGGCAGGACATGTTTTAGGGTACAGTAGGGTTGATGCTAAATTTTCATGATTGAACATCTAATGGTAGATGGAAAATAAATCTACCAAAGCAAACAATGGCCAATGAAAAACCAAGAAGCAAACGTCCTACGTATTCTAGGCATAAAATGCACATGTTCATTTATACTTCAAATCTAACTTTGACAATCAATTATAGTTACACTTCCAAATCGCTAGGAGGCGCCTTTTAGCTTTATGAAAGCGTGTTGCGGTGCAGTAGCTTTGGTTGAAGCGTACACGACAGAATGGAACTTTCAGTTAAAAGGAAATGTTTAAATATTCCAAGATACCATTGATGATGAAGGTGCAACCGGTCAGAAAGTAAAATATAATCACAGTTCTTACTAAAAACCTTTACCGGTATCTACAGAACGAACAATTAGTACCAGCCGCCTACAACAAATGTAGAAAGGTATAATAAAGGATTAAGAATGCAAAACTGGGGAAACATGCAGACACTCTCTCATTGGTCGAATGCCATGCATCGTCGGCTGAACTGATAATTGTGATTGACAGTCAGGATTAGCCCATTATGGCTTACCGGGATATGAATAGTTTTTCTATGTGATCTTATTTGACGTAGCAGACTTGAAGATATTTATAATGCATTACACAGGACAGGGCAATAAAATTAGACCATAAAAAACAATGCGACAAATCTCTTTCAAGTTCTAAATCGATTGCGATTATTAGTCCAGTCATGGAGCAGACTAGGAGAGCTTCTGCAAACATTTCATCCTCACCGTCATCTAATAGTTGCGTGGCCAGCTATTTTAAAAGCGTCTAAACCACCTCCAGTCCCCAACCACATCAAAGCAGTCCCACCCATTTTACATAGTTAAAACCCTAACCTTAGCAACCATCTGCAATGCCACCCATTATACTATAAAACTATAAAGCATAATACTATATACAGCTCTTACTCAGCAAGAATGACGGTTCGCAAGGCCGTTACCTGACTCTTTCAAACGGCGGACCTAGCATTAGAGGAGTCTTATGAAAGCAGTTTACTGTTAACGTTACCAAAATACTAATCTACAGAATTATAAAATATTAACTCACAAGCACAAAGATGAGACAATACTATATCAAAATCTGAACCATGTTGTCACCTCGCACCCGTAAGGCTAAATTGCGTGTAAATGATAGACATTTATCATTTTTGTCCCACTTGGCTAAGTATAGGTCAAATGGTAACACTCATATCTGATCTCCTCTAGTACATTCGACTTCCTCTTGCATCTTGGTAATTGCATCAATTTTGCTACAAAATTGGCAGAATCTTTGCTCTAGATGAGTGTGGTTATGTATTTTCCATTCGATTCGCAATCTGTGGGAACTGATTCTAAGTTCTAAGTGAGCTGTATGATTAGTTAGGATCGGTTTATCTAAGACTGTAAGGGATATGGATTTTTCTTGACTATTCAAGTAACTGAAGTGGGGAAATTTGCTTAACACATAGCCCAACCGAATAGAATACTTCTATCGCTAACGTTACCATACAAAGGACAATCTACAGTAAAATGTGCTTCCGAATCGTCTTCTACTTTTACCTAAACTACAAAATTGACGGAATCTTTGCTCTAGATGAGTGTGGCTATGTCTTTTTGATTCGATTCGCAATTTGTGGAAACTGATTCTAAGTTTGCTAACGGTGGATCTGTCACGCACATTTGACGCTTACAAATTGATGAAATGATATAGGCCGTACTTGAGACGCTGACTGGGCGTTTCGCCAAACAAAAGATTTGTCTAGAGTGGTGCGTACCCCAGACGCCCAACACTTAGCACCCGGTACTTCTAAATCTATTTGACACAAGAGAGCATCTACCTGGAGGCTGTCAGCTGGCACGTTCTGACAAAGTCGAATAGAATACTTGATGGCGTTTTGGGAGGCCTCCAGATGAATGGGGTACCTCCCTAGGTCCGCTTCAAGATTGCTGGCTGCTCTTGGAATCTTGGAAAAACGAGTGAATGTTTGCATAAGTTAAAATGTACAGGTTCAGAAGCAAAATTTCGGGCTTTTGAAAGGCCCCTACATTTTTAGACGCATATAGTAAGATGGGTTTAATACAAGAATCACAGACCTTGTTTTTAACGCTTAGTGAGGCATTGGCTTTGTCTAGCGACTGTCTGATGCTAAACAAATACTTCAGTCCTTTGCTGCATAAATGTTTGTTGTTGGCCTTATTTGAAGTGCCCGCTGCATTTACCACTATACTAAAGATACATGTAACAATATGACATTACAATTTCTACGTTTTACAATCTTAACGTTATCATTAAACACAAAGAAAGGATTCCTTGGTAATCGACCTCTCTTAGAGAATACAATAGTCTTGATCTTTTCAAAATTCACTCTCAAGTTACAATACTCTAACCTATCTGGACCTGGTTGTAAGCCTTTTTGAAAACAAGACAAAATGTAAAAAAAGTCATCTGCATACAAAAGACACGATACTTTTCTCGTCCGCAAAACAGGAGAGTTGCAAAGAAGATCATCATATTATATCGCTACGAGATAAATCAATTGCTTGAACTTGAATTACATCAAATACTCTATACCACTTGGTAACAAAATCACAAATCTCAGTTTGTATAAAACATTAAAATTATGGTAAAACATATAGATTAAGATAGAAATAAGAAATAATATAGATAACAAGTTGACGAAGTTTTGTAAAACAGCTCTTTACACATGAGTGATAACATACATTTAGAAGAACACTATAGGGAAAAGAATCTAAGTTAAAATGCACGGCACGGCTTTTACAAGCTGCGCCAGATGGAACATCATGTCATGACCTATTACCTCACAATAGAACCCACTCATCGGGGGTCTAATGACGCATTGTTGTAAAAGGGTCATAATTGTTTTTAGTTGCTGCACATGTTCATCGGTGTCGTGAAACATTGTTCCATCATTTGATAAGGTTGTGAAATGTGAAACAATGGATACAATTTTATGGAATCGCTATTGCGTCCATCTATGAAAATGCGTGATATCCTATAAAACCCTTATAGCCTTGCGTAAGTCCCGTACAATACTTTTCCATTTCTTTTACTTAGTCGCATCAAGTGGTCTTATTTGGACAAATTAGTGAAAGAATATTACATTCCACAATGTGATAAAATAAATTTTCTCTACAGAAACCTTCATTTTATAAACGTTTCTTTGTGTATCCTGACAGTCCATAGACGCCATCACCTATATAATAAACAGCTGTATTTTAGCATTTTCTGACTAAATTACACATTGAGATATTCATTATTTCCAAAATACGGCAGTGAGCATCCTTTGGTTGTATATTTGTATGTGTATACCACTTTTCCGTTGGGTCGCTATGACAGAAACAAGTTGAGCAAAATCTAATACCTTAATTAAAACTCCACCTTTTTACACATTTCAATGAGTACATATGTATTGGTGGCAATGTGGTCTGTGTTGGAATCAAATAATTCTGAATTTGAATCCTTTGAGACCTCCAACGTTTTGCCCTGGGCACCTAACATCTATATCCTCACTCGACTTGCTGAAAATGAGTATCTATCTTCGGTTAGGGGCTTCCTCTTGGATTGGGCGTAAAGCCAGAGGTCCTGTGTTTAAGGAAAAACACACTCGTCTCGAGCACGTTAAAGATTCCATCACACTTCCACAACAGTAGGGATACATTCTTGTGAAAGTGGATAAAATCTTACAGTATGGCCTAAGACAACTTTTGTTAGTAAAACAAATATGTACACAGTTAGTAAAACAAATAAATATACTGTACAAAACTTGTGTGTTATGACTAATTATGAAGGTGGTAAACTGGTTATATAAGCAAACTAGCAAACAAACTACTACAAACACAAATGTAGTAGCTTAACTCAGAGGTTGCGGTAACCTCCCTTAAAAGACCATTTACATGTTCAGATGCCAGTGAAGATGGTTTATATGATGTGTCGAGAAATGTCGAGGTAAATGTAAATGCAGTTTGATACGTTCCGATAACAGTAAGCAAGTGCACCCCTCAAGTAAAACATTTTATCAACATCAGGTACTTGTATCATCTATTGTTTCTGCACGGTTGGCGTGAAGTCTCTTCGGAGTTATATTCTAACGCTACGGGTGAACAGCAAAAGACTGCACGGAATACCAAAACGACAAAAGGAAGACATTTTGTGCGGACATGAATGCCCCTACGTCTTAGCCCGACCGTCAAAGGTGCTATACAGAAGATAAAGCCATTTCTTGCCGACAGCTACCTTCCCCAAATTAAACCTTCAGAAATCGATACCTACAGCCAAGGGCTGAATAAACACCTGGACTAGTCAACACTCTTTAATTATCTACCGCTACTGCAACGTTCGACTTTATCCACATTTACTATAGGCTCCCGATTGCTCTCAACCTTCCCTATTCGTGGTCGTGAGTTGGTTCGAAGCAAGATCGGCTACTGTCGGCTGCTCCTGCCGAATGTCTTTCAAAAGGGGACGAAGGGTCTGGAATGGGTACCGGTTGGAGAGGACATAGTCTGTGTAACACAAACTCTGCTGTCCGGGCTATATCTGGCCCCTCCTCCGCAGTAATGTTGGGCGTGCTGTATCGAAACGTGATTAAATCAGGCTAGAGAAGACAGGGGGACTTGTTGGCTTATGGTTGGGAGTAAGTCAGCACTAGTTGTTGGTTGGCTGGGAGTTAAAAGAAGAGCATTTATCATTGAATATAACAACATGAAATATTGCTCTGATTTGGCATTTAGGCGATATAAAACGATGCTTACAGTATTGCTCCTTTGTTTAAGACAAAAGATATTGCAAGTTGTAATCTGGCCTTGAGATGAAACAAGATTACTTTTACTCAATAAGGTCAAATTGCTATACTTCATATTCCTCACGAAATCAGACAATCATATTTCAATATATATGGATGCGTAGTCATTTGATTAAACCACCCACACACTTTGGCAGTGCTGCAGTTTTCAGAACAGTCGACATGTGTCCAAATGAAATGAAGATTGGCATCAGCACTAGCAAGCAAAGTCCACGGGCGAATCTGCAATTGTAGTGACTTGTCCGCAGTTTTCAATTTTGTGGGCTAGATCATATCAGACAGGATATACAATGTCTCCTGTGGAATAGGCTGATATTGCTTTGGATAAGAAAGGAGCCAATAGGAAAACCCACTGGTCAAATACTCCACTTGCGCATATGAGATGATCAATCATTGCTTAGATTGCAATGGACCAAGGAGGGGGAGGGGGGGGGGGGGGGGGGCTTGGGCATAGCAAGACATCTATCCAAACACTACATTTAAAGTCAACGTTTCGCGTCTTGGTGATGGTGATGAAAAAGTATGAATAACCCAACAAATAATATCAACCAATAAAAGAAGAGGAAGCTCGAATCCGGTTTGTTATCATGTACATGACACTGTTTTTCCGTTGCTTGCTGAGATGAGGAAACGCACGTGTAAAAGGAGTATCTCACTGGTCTGTGGTACTATGGTGGCATTGCTGCGTTCTAAATTGACCTTTATGTAACCCTTGCTTTTATCATGGGAATATTATGAAAAGCGAACAAGTACGACTTACAGAAAAACAAATCCACATGAAGCAAAAAATATTCGCTTTTTATCGAGCAGAGCTCTGCGAAATCGCTTGACCGCTGCGACGCCGTCAACCTATCACAACTTCAGTGAGATTCCTCCTTATACCCCTGTCACATTATGCACGATCTTCGGGCGTTTCGATGGAAGATCGGCCACGGCCATATTTAAGATCGACAGAGGTTTTATTTTGTGTTTTTTTTTTTAAATGAAAACCGTCCCTGTCACATAAGCCATACTACGTACCTTGTACAATTTTTGTGCAATAAAGTTATCATTATAAGCGAGACTTGGACGATTGCCGCAGAATCGTCATCCGATTTTCCCCAAATGTGACAGGGGCATTAGGACCACACTTTAGAAGTTAACACAGCTAGTTTGATGTATTGTTTTATGTCTTTCTTCTCCTTTGTGTTCGCAGTTTTTCACACGCTAGTCACGTTCATAGGTGAGACAAAGATAACGCAGCCCAAATCGATGTCCCCTAACTTTTGTGGATATTATCGTAATTTTGAACGATGAGGTTAGACCGTAAACTTCGTTCGTCATTGAGTAGCATAAAATGATCAATGGATGCATGTAATATGATGTTAATGAAAGTACCAGTACCCTTTACCTGAATAATGAACCACAGTTTAAACAAGTTATGCAAGAAACTACATATTTTTAGTTTTCTTGTAAAAAGCGGTGTGGACTTGTTCACTTTAAACAAATTGTGATGCTCTCTGTAATTTTTTGTCTAACGCAGTTAGCTGCTTGTACCAAGTACGAGTCTTGTGTATTCGTCTCCTGCACACATGTGTGAGAGTTCAGCTCTTCCAAACCACCTAGTACTTAGATTCGCATCATATCCATTTTACACCATTCGGTGATCGCCCTGTATAACGCTATTACCTTAATGCAGCGTGCATTTGCCATCAGGACCAAACACCGACTGCGTATTACGACATTTTTGCTAATTGATTCATAGTCGACATTTGCAGATGCAAGGTACCATTCCCAGTGCCTTCTAATACAGATATATTCATCACCAACTGATGAACACATGTGAAAAATAGCTTGTGATTTTGGATAAGGATGTTAATTATACTCTCCTAGTTTGTCGTAATCCGACAGAATTTACTAACGCGGACGTCCCAGGACAAGGTACCGGGCGTCAATAATGTGATTAAAATCTTGATGTCCTGTCTGCGTTGCGACGTGAGAGTCCACATATTGCTCCCCGTGGCAAATAAGACGGTCGTAATAATTGTCCGATGTCTGCTCGCGGCATCCGACGTTTTCTCTCTCCAATGTCGTAAAAGTTACTGATTTAAAAAAAAAAAAGATCAGAGTGAAAAAATATGTCCAGTTTAGATCTTTTCACCTTAGGCTAGGTTTAGGTTTTTAGGATTTCAATTAATGATGGATTACCATACTTCCTGAAATCTGTTACATAAAATTGAATAAATGCATCAGCTGATATATACAATAGAATGTAATGATATATAGAAAATTTAATAGGATGAAGACAAACATACAAATCTCCTTTCAACTTTTGAATATGTGAATATCATTATTTACAGATTTAGGAAGCTAGCTTGAGTCTTTACTGCAACATAGTTTAAAGAGAATTGGAAATGAATTCAACTTGGTTAAGAAATGTTCTAGGAACAAAGCATTTAAATTTCTTTGTTTAAGTAAATAGCTTTTACGAGATTCGACAGCACAAGCAGATTTTTCCTATATGTTAGATCCAACAGGCTCTCAAAACGAAAAAAAAGTTAATGCATAAAGGATTGCTTTGTTATCAGAAATGACACCCTCGTTTAGCACCACCTGAGATTCACTACATTAGATTCACGTTAACTTTATCTATTTTTGTTTAGTGACCAGAATTTCAAGATATAGTTTGTATTTGTATTGTGTAATTTGTAGTTGATCGTATGAAAGTTATACTGAACTTTGTTGTGCCTATGAAGCTGAAATATCGTGAAAAGTTAAGACCTACAATTTGCTCTGTTTCAACATCCTGTAAAACAGATGAAAACATGTTTGCTCATTTCTATATATCGTACGGCACACATGGTGAACGTAACATCTGCCAGTAGTTTATGGACCTCATCATATTTCCCAACGATCTGTTCCGAGATTGTGTATCAGGAGGAGTACTCAGCCAGAACTCTGCCATATTGGTGACACATTGAGTTTGCTCTCACAAGCATGTCATCCTAAAACAGCCCACTGCTGTCTCATCTGCCGCCTTCACAAAATTCTTCATTGAAATAAAAGATAATGTCTTCCCGTTAACCCGATGCAGGGCGGAAACCATGCGCGAAATAAAGTGATTTTCTGTGTAACGACCTCATGCGCACTTTCCCGTTTGACTGCTATTCAAGATTGCATGCTCATCGACCATTCTCTCCTCACCATGACATTGTTGAGAATTGCAAAGTGATGCGGCGCGTATGTACTTTTATTAATACTCACACGGTTCGCCGATGTGACCCGAAACACCGGTTGGTCCGTCTCTAAAAGCATACAGTTCGCCTTGGGAATCCAAGCAATTTAGAGGACTCGGGTAAAGACCGTCTTAAGAGACTTCTTGTCCTCAAGACAACCACTTGAGGAGAATACTAGTCTTTCTAAGATATTGTCTCACTGTGCAAAAAAGACGGGAGCTGTCGTTGGCAATTAGTGTCTTCAACATTGTCCTTTATGAAAAATTGATGGACGCTTTCGGGGTCCCTGCGTAAAGGATGAGCGGGACGCTATCCAAGTTCAATTGCTTCACTCATAAAACACAAAATGGCGCAACTTTTAAAAGTTTGAAGAGATACTTGAACTGAAAGTGATGCATTATTCAAAATATATAACGTATCTGGCATACAAACACAGCTGGAAAGACAATGAAATGATTAACACAAAGGTGTAATTGGCAAAATATGTAGTGACAACGCACTCAATCTTATAGCTTATCAATTAATCAAAAAGCATCACAAAAGTACACAGACAACCAAGACACAGGAGTAACAAAGTAATGTGAAGTAAACCACAGGGTACAAATCATATGGAATGACCGATCGAAAATCCATACACAGGTAAATTGATAGCAGGTACTCTAAATGACTTGTAGAACAGAACATTGGTTACTCAAGTCTTTTATTTTCTTTTATAAATAATTAAACATACTTTAAATGTCTGGCATTTTATGAATCTGATAGAAATAAGGAGCCTCTTATACTCCCTTTCCACTAGGACGGCGCTCTCGCCGCGCTCTCTCTGCGACCTACAATTTGACACATCGTTCAACGAATTTTATCGAAAATAAACGAATCTTGTTACACTTTATGTGTTTTGTTGTCTTTTCAATCACACTTTTACGTTTTGCATGATATGCCCAGTGTGAAAGCGAAGGTTTCACATATGTTATTTAGGTCGCAGTGAGAGCGCAGCACGATCGCCGTCCTAGTGGAAAGGGGGCCTAAGCAGTAAGTAAAATCGGACATGGTCAGGAAGATCGTTGAGGTTTGTGGCAAATTCTACTAGTTTTTCTAAAATTCTACTTTTTTCTTCATTCTATTTATGTCCAGTACAACATACAACAAACAGCAGTACAATGCACGATGCTATCAGAACATACTAAATACATAGAGAGCCATACACATCTATAACATCTTAGTTGCAAAACAAATTCAGTAGATATTTGTTGACCATATGCATGATGTTGGTCTTGTATAACATGTATACAAAAGGACTATGTATTTTTTTCATGAAAGAAGAGCGTAAGTAGAATTGACGACTAATACAACAGTCATCGTCACCGAATTTCGCATCTAAATGTATTACCAGTAACGTTACATCCGTGATATTTAGGGACACTCGAGAAAGACGACCAGTGCAGTGTTGTGGTCGTGCCGTTCCCATAGATAACATGGGGTGACATTCAACCACGCACACCCAATTAACTTTACTCCATTTAGTAAAATATATCACTTTTACGGCCACTTCTACCTGCCAGCAGGGATGTCGGTTTCCTTGGCGCTACCATCAAAATGTGCTTTTCAGAGGCCACACTGAGTTGATTAGATGGATAACATCCGCACGTGCGTGTATGTTTGTCTCTTTTAAACTTCGTCAATAAATCGTAAATCGTGCAAAGAAGCTGCAAATGAGCAAGTGTTTAATGCTTTACGTTGCAAACAAAAATCTGATGTCGGGTACTGATGTTTTTCTCTATCTTAAGATGAACTGATTTTGTCGCAAACTTACTCCTTGTACAAAGAGCGGTTCGAGCCCTGTGCAAAGTCTTCTTAAGTCGAAGAAGAAAATGTGAAAGAAAAAAATGAACAGTTCACTGTTTGGTACACCATGTTTTATGTGTTCAGTTATTTGTACGACCTTCCTGACCACCTATAGATCCCATTATGAAGGCAACGTTTTTGTCCATCTTTTATATTTTTCTTAAGCTCACATGACATGAAGTTTTGGAAGTTCAAATGATATAACTACGCGCATTTTATGAATCAAATCAATATGACCAGACCAAGACTTCCTGACAAATTTTCGAGGATATTTCTGTTTGAATTTCTCTTGTCGAACTGATACGAATTTTTCCCATCAGCTATAGAGCAGTTTTGTAACTGTAATGTAAGTGTCACGAATATGTATCAGGGTTAAGCTTGCGATCGGTGTTGTCGTCGACAGCGATCACAATCAGGTTGTATTGAAGTACAATCGGCGAATTTACATGTACAATATTGTTGCCTTGGTTAGCAGAAAATAACACTTTCCGTCTGTATTTACCAAGAAATTTAATTTTTTTTTGCAATTCCCGCATTGAAAACAAGGCACTATAAAAATGTTGGGGAGGGATCGTAATGAGAAAAATAAAGAAGCAAAATTGCACTTTTGAAATACCCTTCACCTTTCTCCATTTCTGAAGAATACCATTTATTAAGATTGATATGTTAGTCAGTTGCCATACAACCTTCACTGAACTCCCGTTTAAGTAGAATATATGGCATCGAATTTGTAGCCTTGATTGGAAACTGAATACTCTCTCTTTAAAAGGGATTGAAGGCGAATATGCATCATTTATCGTTGGCTCGCGGTTAGGCTTTTCTGTCCCTTTGGAAATTCGTACTTACAGATATTGATCGTCCGCGGACAAAGCCCAGACTTCTCCGGTAAAATTATACCCCAGATGTATTGATGATGACTGTTTGCCCTTAACTTCCCCATTTTTCATCCACATCTGTGCCCCGTTTTCTGTGCTATTGTCACAGGAGAACTGACACCAGGGGAAATTCCACTGACGCCTCAAATACAAACAAATGACTGGCGGGCGAAAGGAAGCGATGCATCTCTAACTGATTGGCCTCGACGGCTGTATTCACTTCTGTCTGGTTTATAGTAAATACCACCGACCAGACAGGAGAAAGATAAGACGGAACCCTTTCATGCCAAGAACTGTCTGAGACCTAACAACATACTTGCCGCCATGAGATAACCTCCATCTTGAGAGAGACTTGTACGACTATGGAATGCTAATTTCTCTATCCCATTGGCTGTTGCAATGAACACATATAAGGAGGCATGAATCATCAAAAATTGATTGTTCTCCATTATTTCACTATTGTGACGCCGGGTGGTTGCGACGTGCTGAAGATGTACCTGTGACGGCGACGGCGACAACACGCTGGGGAGTAACGTAACGTAACGTTACGTCCGTACGTACGGAACGTCCCGGATGAGACTTGAGGACGCGCCTGGGCTGCGTGACGGCGTAGTCATCACACCGGCGATGATTCAATCATCAGTGTCCAGCAGCGCCGGACCAACCACGTTATTCAAAAGGTCGGAATGGGCATCGAATGAGAGTCTAGGTGAGTCTCAGCTAAGCAGTACTTTATACACAATTTCGTATTCAGTTTTGCTTGTTTCTTTAATTTATTGAGACCGTTTCCAGAAAGCTCTAAATTGAAATCGAACGCGTTTGAAATTTATGGAACGCTTTGACCTTGTCTATATTCATTTGCGTATGGAGCCCTCAAGATATTCTATCATAATTTTGGTATAGAATTTATTTTGTATCTCTTCTTAATGACATGGAGCTAGAATAGAGCATACTCTTTGATACCACTTTCATTGTTTATGATATTGGATGCGTTTGTGCAGATAGATGCAATATTGATTTTATGCCTTTGATTTACTCTGTCTTGACCTTTTTTAAAAAGTGAAATGTCCTTTAACTGGTTTTCTTTACATGTCTATGCTTTTGGGCGTCGAAGTATTGGCAGATACGCAGCTGCTTGTGTCTTTGTGGGTGTGTAACACAATAGACAAGAGGGTTTAGTATCTGTTTTCCGACAGGGAGTCAAGATTATCCGATACATCTGACTCACTAAGTGCGGTTTCCTCTACGTGAAATATCAGCACAATCCGTATTATCGTCACCAGGTATCGGCATGCTTTGAGTCATCCCGGCGGGTGGACTAAGTCCTATCTCCGTGCCATCTTCGTGTCCTAACTGCTCTTGCTGTAGGTTGTCATTGAGAACGGGTCAGACAGGGTCATATCCTCGTGAGCGCTCAGAGTAAAAAACCAATACTCCCAACCCAACCGGGGAATCTTCCACTTGAAAAGCAATATTGTATATCCCTCTAAACCAAACCTGATAGAACCTGTCACAGAAAGACGCTAGCTTTGAAGGATTGCTGAATTTTTAGTGGCCTTGTGGTTAATCTTGCTCTGTCGGTTAAGCTGCTTTGAGGGGGCTATTTGTATCCCAGCCATTACGGGCAATGATGGGCGGTTGAGTGTATACATAGATAGCTCTTTATCGATCTTTCTCTCATGAATTGGGCACTTCTGATTCCTCTCACGGCGTCCTCGTTGCCCCAGTTAACACGTTGGCCCGTAGGATAATAGATAGCTTTCCCCTCCGTGTCAGTGGTATTACATCGCATATGGGTGAGGAGCCACATACACCCCACCGCTATCAAGCATCTCTAATACACCCACTCTACTGCAGATGCGACCACACTACGACCTAAAGTTTGAGTCCTCAAAGATTTTCAGCGATACATGTATCAGGCTATGTTTTAAGCCTTCTGTATTTTGCTATCCTTTCAGGCAAACTTTTACACTGGGGTGATATTCCAATTGTGAAATCAAGGACACGGTAACATGAATACAAACTAGGTCGTAGCGAGTGCCGTCTAGAAGAATGGGTTTCTTAGAAATGGGTTGACCGCGCGGCGGGTCATCAGATACCCTTGCCTTATGTTTGAAGGAGAAAAAATATAAGCAGAAGTTTCTTTGCACGTTCGCATACCCTTCATTTCTATACGATGAATAGATGGATGGAAGCGTTTGAAATGACCTCCACATCCATCAGTCAAGGTCCCTAACCCTTTGAATGTTAATGACGCAATATTTCAGGCTGATCAAAATTGACCTTATTCTTGGTGGTTCATACGGGAAGGCGTACATCCTTCAGATCTCCGTTTCTATCTGAATTCAAAGCTTCCAGTTTGACGCACGTACCCATAAAAACTGATGACCGATGCAGTAGTTGAATGGCAAATCGCTAACAATACACGACGTCCTCCACCTGCCTTCTGGCATTACGGGATGGTTGCCGCCACTCATCAACCTTCACCATGAACTTTTCACACATCATTGCAAAACAATTCTAGAGATGTCAGAGTTTATTCATACCGCATGTTGGATAAAGGCAGGAGATGTCCACACGGTTTTGGGCATCGATACGCCTTTATCACCGACCAGTAAAATCTACTGCATCACATTTAATGATTACTGTGCCTCATTAGCCCCGTTATGTCTAAGGTCATATAACGAAAAAGAATGTTAAAGAAGCGTCTGAAATGGCAAGGGTCGTCTTTCTCCTACCTAAATGACAATCATTATGTGAAGATGTGATCATTAGAGGACGTGCTGTGAGATCTAAGTTTGGGAATGGCCCATCTATCGGTCCACTTGAGGATAACCCGAATGGACTTCCCCGAAATTGGGGGATTGCTTCAGTCTAACCGGTGTGCGATTGGTAACTTAGCCAGAGAATGAAGCAAAATGTTTTTCATTCTCATGTCAACAAGGGCTTACGGGAACAAAGGGGAACAAAAGGGGCGACTGAGCTGCTGTTGGCCAAGGATTAGCTTAGTGATCTATGATCTAGACAACTGCAAGCTTGGGGACTTACAAGATTTCCTGATTTCAAAAGGGCTTCGAATCGAATCGAACCTACGGTTAACAACGAAACTATTCATATCCCCAAATTATCATGCCCATCCAACATATTTATTTCATTTATCTCTTTATCAATATTTACAGAATAAGATCTGAGAGGTGTGGACATACATTCTTTACAAGGCCCACATCTCCAGCGTACATATTTATAAAACAAAGCTATGAACTATAAGAAATAAGCAAATAAAAGCTAAGTACATAAAGATATTGAAACAAATAATCAGAAAATACAAAATAATAGCCAAATAAAACAAAACAATGTAGGTATGTATGTCTATATTTCTCAAGACTACTTCTCCGCTTATTTCAGCATAAACACATTCATAAGTTCGGTGACCAGCCTATGTCCTGCCACTCACTACATTATGTAATTAAACACGACGGGGTGTCTGCTACGTCACTAGTTATCATGTCTGGTCCAGGTCATTGATCTTATTTGTTTGGACCGTAATTTTTTTCTGTCAAGGTAAACACAAATGCAACCCAAAATTTCAGCTTTTGATATATGCGCATTACTCTATCCATCATTATGTTGTTCCGCCCCTCAAACATTTAATATCTCTACAAACTGTTACACGGCATTTATCAATGTGTCCCGTTTTCTCATCTCATTCAAATAGGTTAATGAGAGCCTGTTGACCCATTCCACCACAGGCGCCAATATACACACGCATCGGTAATAATGGAATAAAGAGCAAACTATGTCCCTTCCGCGGGGAAATCTTAGCGTGTTTCTGTTTGTACAGGTAATCGGTAATGAATGACTTCTGTTTCTTTATTGGACAAAATAGAAGATTTAATTTTGAAAATCACTGGAGGTATGTATGAATAAAATGCTATAAATTCATTTGTCAGAGAATTGTATTAGTCAGAAAAACCTTGAGTTGTATTGGTGTATATTAGGCATATCGTAGCGGAGAAAAAAGAGAATATCTAATTTCCGTTTTGTGTTTGTGTCAACAGCATATCATACTCATGAGACAAACACATGAATATCACGTGTGTTTCTTTTAATAAGGTTACTCTAGTCTGGAGCATCACAGTTCAAATGCAATAGACTTTATTACCTATCTCCTTTTTTTCGACTTAAGATTGATGAGGTTGATCTTGTTTATGTATTAATCTGAATAGGCACGCTGCAATGTGTGCAGTGGATATAGTTTTTGAACTCTTGAGGTAGAGTTTTTGAGAAACAAACTTGCATGTAAGAGGCCACGAGTTTGATCTTAGACTGAGTTATTGCTTCCCTGTTTAGAACTCAACTTAAAGGGATTTAAAAGTATAAGCTAGCGAAGGGCTATGTGCCACAATGGCTGTAGAATGGAGATTGGCGCCGCCTTATACTCAATATTGTGTGGGAAGGATGTGAATGGATTTAAAGCATTAAAGAACTGCTTATATAGTCGTAGATGGTCCCAAGGTTGCATACAATCTAAGACGACCATGATGATAATCATACGTAAAGAGCTCATGCTTCAGCTTTTTGAGCAAAACACAATGATAGAACACATTATTCTAATCGTAAAAAACGACAGACATATGCCTTTTTGTTGGCGACATACATGTGCTCACATATGTAGCCCTGGTACCTAGCAAATAAATGTTAACAAATGGAATTACATTGTTAAGGGAATACATAAGCTTTACAATGGTATGAACGTACTAAGTATCTCATAAAGCACTTAAGTAGATTGGGTCGACCGACATCAAGTTTTCGGCGTCAAGGTTTGGTGATAATACAGAAGTTCACGGAATGAAAACTAGCATGGGGTAAACCTAATTGAGCATATGCGTCACTGAAATAACCTGTATCTTCAGATGATTTCTTGGAATTTCCTCGATATTCCTTTCGTCTTAAACGGATTACAAAGACGGATGATCTGTTAGATACAAAGTAATTGGAAGCCTCCAGGGGAACACTTCGATCTTTGATTTCGGTGGAAATGTGTTATGTTTAATAGTTTTATCAGCCTAAATGTATATCGAAGCATAATACTATAAGCGCCAGAGTAATTAGTCAAGCCTAAAGCTGTCTGTAAACGCGGCAGGGTTTCTAAAGCGGTGTATTACCAGAGACGGCGGTGCCTACGTGCAATTTACGCTGTGAATACACTCTAATTTAACAAAACGTATTAGGTATGATTCTGTCAGCTATGGATAACTCGTATTGCTGTTTGGTATATAGTGAGCATTTTTGGGGCCCTAGCGGGTTTCCTTGGTACTTCAGCTTCAGGGGATGTGTGTTATCCATAACATGATATAATTCTTCAATAGAAAATATAGCATCTTTGCCTGGAAAGAAAAAAAAACACACACCCCCCCCCCCTCAACCTTCCCCAAGCATCTTTATGGGACTTCTTGCTCGTATGGATCAAAATAGCGTAGAACAGATACAATTTTGGATTTATTTTCTTTGGAGGGTTTCGTAGACAATATAAACCATGATGACAGTGTAAAGATTTGTAACGTTGTACTATGTACGTTTGAAATACTGTACTAGATAGGTTTGATATACTGTACCATGTACTCACCAGATTTGATACGCTGACTACTCTGTAGGCTTGATAAGCAGCACTCTGTACGTTTGATAATGGTACTTTATGGGTGTAATCAGCTGTACTTTGTAGGTGTGATAGGTTAAACTGTGTATGTTGATAAGCTACACTTTATAGGTTAGATAAGCCGTACTATGTCTATGCAGGTTGGTATTACGCTCTATTAAGCAAAAAAGTATGTATATTTGGAAGCAGAGTGAGCTTTGTACGTTACCTGTCCATCAGAATGATATGACAGCATTGCTTAGGAAATGTCCGCACCTTTTGCTTGCTGCCTTATCTATTTTGATCAATAGTTAGACCTTGGTGTCTAGTGTACTCGTTTATCTCCTGACAAGTATGTACACTGAATATATCTTCCAAGGAACGACCATGCTGTCAGCTTTATATCTATTCCCCTTTTAACTCAGCAAAATAACCATGCCGTAAGCAGGTGTCTTCCACCCAAGCATATAATGTTACCCTTTCAAACAGCTATCATAAACCATGTTGGCGCATGCATACAAATGACTCACTCACTCTGGGAAACGGTCGTTGCCTGTCACCCCCAATGCCGTCCTTTTTTCTTCCTTTTTACAGTGACTCAATGTGCGTGCCAAACATTAAACTACTCCCCGTGAAATGGAAGCTTACGGATGGCATCTCACCACATGTTGTGGTCAATACGTAGTCGTGCTAAACCTCGGTTGAACGTGAACATTTCACTTCACGCTTTAGTGACTAAAACGCAAGATAGAGCCCACGTTGAACACTTCTCCCATGGTGCGCCTGATACCGGTCAATACATTTGCTATTTTCGGCGCTGCACCAAAACTAACTAACGCCAGTAGGTGAATACAGTAATGGCAATGTTTACTTGAGGGGTTATGCCTACTTTTATATCTTGTTTGAACATTCATTTCATCGCCAAGTTATCGCTTAAACTTCCCAATAAAGTAAAAAGCAATGTCATGTGCCGTGGCGTTTTATAGCCCTCAAGCATGTTCTCCTTAGAGTTTTAGTGATTGTATTGAGATTGCATAGATCACCTAATGAATTATTTTCAAGGCGCTTGCTTAATCATCTTCACAATGGTGAATCTCAAAAGAACAATCGACACCCTTTGAATAAAAGGGCATAAAACCTCCCCCATCAAAGGTATTGATGTCGTGTTTCCAGCTAATTGAGGACGCTGATTATAGACCGCGGCGTTCCACGCATTAAGCAGAGGGAAACCAGATGGTCGCATCGCGGTCCGCACATGCGCAGAGCCAGCCCCAACCCTGGCCGCTTGCCTGAGCACTCTTCATTTGTTGCAAATGGAACCGCTAGATCGACCTTTACCAGACGTAAGTCTGTAAATCCCTACGTCCTTTCATTAAGATGAGTGAAAAGATAGATCCCTGTAGGACATTTACCCAATCGTACATCGGTAAATGTCTAGGCGGAGGAGGAGGGAAGGGGTCTGTGCTAAAGTGGTTGTGAACAATGCCTCAGGCTTTACGAATAAGGGCTACATTGCCGGAGCCAGAGCCTGCTTCATTTGCCGGAGGTGGGCCATGCATCAAGCTGTCATGTCATAGAGCATGTGTGGTGGTGTGCTCGCCTTCTACACAGGACCGTTCCGTGGCAGTCAGGGATGCAGTGTATCTGTGCTGTTCCAGAGGAGGAAGATAAGGGCCGCTCTGACAGCCGAGGCGGTAAGTGAACCTCACAAAGCAGACTCTTATTGCTTTTTATCTCATTTATGGCCGTCTCTCAGTCTTGACGTGGTGTACCACACCGTGGGACATCCTTAATGAAGACTCCTACGACCCGTGCATGTATAAACCGTGTTCAGTTGTGCGATTCATGCACTAAGACAAATGTTGTTTATGAAGGTGGTCATATTACTTGTCATTTATCAGATTAGTCTCCATGAAGCAATCAGAGCATATAGCATGTACTGTCAACACAGAGAGAAGAATGGGTATCCACTCTAATGGGCAACGGTCTCTAAACAATTACAATCTCATACACTGATGATTGTCCCTCTTCTATTGCCTGAGATAACGGAGCTCCTGGGGGGTTTCATTATGAAAGGTCGTTGATTTATAATAGCCATACCCCAAAGGCGTATGGGGCAGTGTGTCCACTTATGCCACTTCCATCCGAGGGATCAATTATTAATGATAATCGCTTCCATTTGTTCGGCATTGCATGTTCCTAAAAATGATTCACGATCGTCCGCGACAGACTCACAAGTAGAAAACGCCACGGCTGGAAGTTTGGGTGGGACCCCGGCTATCAAAAAATCTTTCTGCGGTACAATTTTGCCAAAATGAAAAATCATTATTCCACCCCGCTGGATCCGACTTCCGTCACCGTTTACGGACGGAGAGACCAAAGCAACGTGCCGCACATGATTAAGTGGACTCTCCATTCTCCATCCGATAAGGTCAACATTAGGGATCGACTTATTGTGACCAGCTTGTCTTCACATTATTAACCCTACCACCCATCCATCCTTATTATTGTACAATCACACAAAATGTCCGATACCTGTTATTGCTAACAGTTTTTATACCAACCATGGCAGTTTGGTGAAGATCTTGGGCACCTGCTGTAGTAATGAAGCAATAACAGAGATTAGCTCATCTTGCCAGAATGGTCCTCGGCCCGGCACATATTGCCTCATTACTTAAGATGTTATCTTAAGATGTTCAAGAAGAGGTCATCCGTCAGAGCGCTCTAGATAGTTCCGAGATAGTACCGCTGCCCATCACCTCCATTTATAGAATTATGGAGATTTAAGCACCTCTAACACGCAGCCGAACATGGCCATCCGACCTCCTCCAGACATTGTAGTGGGGAGTTGATAGGCTAGGTCGCCTATTAGTCTTTGAAAATCGCTTTCTCCGGCCGACTTAAGATCATCGTAAAAGAAAATCAAGCTAAGAAAGTCCTAGTCTGCCTCGATGTGACCAGAGGAGCAAACTTGAGCTAAAATTGGACGGATTCCAGGCTCTTCCCAAACTAGCGCCCTCAGACCTTAGTTGTCTAGAGGTCGGGAACAAAGTCTTGGAAAGGTGCTTAATGTGTAACAGGGGATTAATGGCGACAACAAAGAAACAATTTGTCTAAATTATCCCAAGACAATAGGTGGTTTCCTCAACTTGATTTTGCTAAGAGATTTCTAAAGCTTTGAATGGCGTCCGCTGGCGTTGTTGAGATTTGAACTTACTCCAAGATACAATATTGGAGAGTTCAACAAGGTCAAATACATGGTCAATGTTGCCAAGTATATGATTTGTCGGTTCAATATTCCCTTCAAAAGAGTTTTTATGATGGACTGTCTGGCCTTGCTGTATATGAAATATGACGTCAAGAACTGATGTCTCAATTTCAATATCGAAGGCAGGAATATAAATCAAATGTGATTTGCTAGCACCATTTTGGACTCAAGGTTGACTTCAACAGAGGAAAGCCGCAGAAGCCACTGTCCCATCTAATTCTGGACACCTTCTCAAATCGTTGATTTTTGCCAATTTGAAAGCATAATGAACGTTACATTCAGGGCCTCAGTGGTGGACACTCTAGTGAGGTAAACTATAGGTACAGCTGAAATCAAACTTGCCAAATCTTTCAATTGATTAAGGACCATTATATAACCTTGGGACAATATAGAATCAAAGTATATATCCTACTATTTCTTGACATAAAGTAAAAGATTAAAACTATAGATTTACATGCCAATATTCAGGGAGGGAGATAACAACGTTAACATTATGTCACAATATAAACATGTTTCAGAAATGTGATATTACAAAGAAACCATCCAATGCACAGTATGTCGTTGTCCCCACCAGTGGTCAACTTGAGATTTGAAATTAGTGGACCTTTTGCAGTTTGTGTTTCAAAGTTCCAAATAACAAAATAGAATAGTGATGCTAAAAAGTGGTGATTGCACAATATATATATCAGGAAAGGTTCTGTTCTTGAATTAATGATATGTTCAATTTTAGGGTCAAACCCATTATATAATGGACCATCTTATATCTGGGCTAATTGTAGTCATTTATCTAAACATTTTCATTAGTTGCTTGCCCTTGTTGAACTGTATGGGAGTTTTACTTGCATGCAAGATGCCATCGCTGTACTGCATCCAAATGTCTATTTTGTCAAAAAAGGTTTGGAAGCCTGGGTGTGACAGATACAGACTGGATCCTAACAATGGCAGCTTATGACTGGGTCCCCGGGGAGCACTAAGAGACTGTTAGGGTGACGAGGAATGCACCCCGCGGAAACTGGTAATGGGTCTCCCGGGGACAGGGCTTTTGTGTCAGCCTGGAAGATAAATGACACTCGTACGGCACCAAACACATGGGACACCAACCTGAAAGGGTTCTCCTGATTTGACATAGTCACAAGTGATTTTTTTACGTTTTTCCGAGCCACTAATGACTTCACGAGCTTTTCACGAAGTCTGATTTTAGGAATGGTATCATGGTTAACTGGTAATTGGTACGCTTTTAACGACATGAAGCTACAGTGAGTGAATTTTATGAATGACATCAACGTGCACATTGATTTTTGCCTGATTTAAGAAAAAGGAAATAACAAATTTTGTTTCCCTTTTGCGATGTTCAACATGAGTAGAAAATATTGAAAATGGGAAAATGTGTTACGTGGAAGCCTTGTGTAAAGTGTACAGTAAATTCGCCAGTAAGGCAAGTCAAAAGTGCAAAGTTGTAGACGTGAAACTAGTTTGGTACTTGTAGAAGCATGGACGTTACACTGGTGAGGAAGCCATGAGTGTAGCTGCCGACTTGGAAAGTGATACGAATCTGGGTAGCACCCTAGTGTCACTGTGTGCATTTACTTCATACAAGATTAAAAGGCTGTGATATCATGTTTTGTCACCTCAAGTCTTGATACAACGTCTACGTATTATTGAGAAAATTCAGCCATCTTTTTGGTATTTTTCTCATTGGATCTCCAATCTACAGAAGATTGCATCCATAAAATGTACTTGCTCTGGTCTAATTGTCCTCTACGCTTCATCAAAAATACCTTGGGATGACGGAAAACAACATGTACAGGCTTGAACCAATAGCAATGCCGTGGTGCGTTCAATGTTGGTATTTTGCTATCTGGTATGTAGATAACTTCTTTTATCTACCCAAGAATCTTCAGATATTCAGTAATAGATTGTAATAATTAACAACAGGCACACCATTAAACCTTTACATTGATTTTTTGGCGAAAATTCGTTTTCCCTATACTGATAATCTAGAAATATCGATATACACACAAAAATAGTTGTGGAACCTCGTTCTACGGGGTCACTTCATTGATGGTTCTACAAATCTTGATAAGCCCCGAATAAAATTATCTAGTCATGCTCTACTAAGTACTAATATTCTAACGTGAACTGATACGTTTTTCTTACTATCTGCTTCAAATATTAGTTATAGACAAACGACAACCTCATTTTCTCTTTCTCATAAATGACAAGACAATTGGGGCACAACTATCTTTATCCTTTATGACCAACCGGAGACAAGAACCAACGACCGGAATACCATGAAAACATAGATAACTGGTATACGAGGAACATTAAGTTTGTGGGACCCAAGACGCAGATAAAGTTTTATGAAAGAAAAAAGGGGCCATTCGTAATCATGTAGGAACCCTCCTTGAGCCAAGGACAGATTGTAAGTACATATTCCTTCTAGAAGGGCGTTACAAAAACGTTCCATATTGCATATCCCACTGCAATTGACTTTCACTGTGTCCCTAGCTTTCATTACTTTTATTAGAGACTGAGACTTATCGTCTGCGTTGCGTTAATTGACTTTTATGGATTTGGGAGACAGGTTGAATATGTGAAGGCCAATTTGTATGTTTCTACTTTATGAAGATGCGGAGTAGGGAATTCTCTCGAGCAGCCTTTGTAACCACCACCTCGCCTACCGAGTCAGTTAGTAGACCCTGCCTGAGCTTGATTATTCTGACTTAGAAGGGAGAGAGACGCTGCTGCATTCAGTGTCTTACTTAGTTTCGTGACCAGGGTGGTTTATGGGGCCTTACACTGAGCAAAAATCGTTGGGAAAAAAGGGTTACTGTGAAAAAGAATGTCCAAATATATATTGAAGTAGGAGCCATGGATAAAAATATATATCGAACTAGGAGCCAAGGATAAAGGAAATCGGGACAAACTTTATCGCCTAACGCGGAGCTTGATAGGTAGTTTTCTGATAACTTAGCGTTGCCTTTTATCGTCCGATTTATTCACAACGTTATCGCAAAAGTGCGGAAATCCAATTGTTTAGCCCAGTGGAAGAAATATCAGCTTTTCTGTAAAGAGCAATACTTGGTCCTTGACATGTTTACGCCGTGTGAGCATGTATTTATATTGATATTTATAATGCTGCCTGGTAACTCCTTGTCACTCTGTTGTTTCCCTGGATGAAAACCTACATATTTTATTTATGAAGGATAGTCATTACAAAGGATCATGATTATGTCCTTCATTATTGCTCATTAGAACTGGCTTTTATAAAATAAAACTCGACGCGTGGAAATGGCAAATAGACGACAATGAGTACCGCACGATAATGTGTACCGATACTTTACTACATCTCCTTATGTCAAAGTCGACTACGCTAAAGCAACGGCAACGACACAATACTTGATATATACCGCAGTGCTGCCAGGGCGCCGTAAGTAAAGGTAATGGTTTAGTCATACTCTGAGAGTAACATACCTCCCACATATAACCCCACCATCCCTTTACCTTCCCACGAAGGCGGAAGAAGGAGGGAGAACTTTGTTCACCTAACATAACTCTTCATAACATAACCTGGCTGTAAATGTAAGAAGAGAATATCTATAATCGCAGCGAAGATTGATTGTCTTGATCCGGTACGATTTGTTTAGAGACATAATTGCAGAGAAATCCAACATCTAACGTCAGGCTGCCCGATGAACGCTCGTCATGGACCGATTTTATGCGAGCGATCAATACCAGGATTGATGTACCAGGCCATCAAAATTGTGGGGACACCACAAAACACGCTGACAAAAGAACACCACTTATACTCTCGCAAATACAACGGTTCCCTTTGATCTCTGTTTTATCGAAATATCCATAGGCCTGTATTACAATGCATCAGCGTTATACAGACAATTGGGCAGGCCATGGCCGGGTGCCCAGGTCATCACTTTAATGTGGCGGGATCTGCGTCCCAAGGGGAGGTAACGACGGTACCGGACCGCGGTGCAGATGTCTCTTTATTACACTTAATACGTTTTTCCATACGCTGTCTGGCGTCGTTAAGCATTAAACAAGGCCTGCAGCCAAAAACCCCTTTTTACTATGTATCCCAATTGGATTTCCAAGAACGTGTAAATGAAACTGAATTGGAATGAAGTTCTTTGAATTTTAATGACCTAGGTAAGCCAGCCTTAAGTCCCCCTCACACATTCATGGACCTTCCTACAGGAGCCAAGGTCGGCACTGGGTTGGGAGTAGCCAAGAATCAATTTTATTCTAATGGCACTTCACTCATTTTATCCATTCAAGCAGGATATTACGTTCTCAACTTTGATTTCTCAAGATCAACAGCAGGCTGGGCGCAACAGTTTTCAAAGACAAGCAGGCAATCTCGCCAACAAAATCGCAACTGTAGTTAGATGGATGTGCTCACGACAGACCTTCGACCTTGTTCTGAAGAAAGGGTCGGTAGGCCATAGTTTGTGTAACACAACTCTGCTGTCTGGGGCTGTAACTGGCCCCTCCCCTAGGCGGCCGACCGGCAGTGTTGGGTGGGCTGCTTTAAGCGAGATTTTATCAGGCTAGGTAGGCCATGGTCGGCCATGTTTCACAGGGGCTTTACTGTCGCTGTACATGTACATTTATCTGTATCTTATCTGCCACCCCCACCCCCCCACCCCTCATGCTTCAGGGCCGGGACTGTGGTTGACTGTATGTAGTATTGCAGCATTACCCTATGTATGACTTCCAATCTCTAGTTTCAACCATAGACAGTCACAACTTTCCATTATTCAAATTTTGTAATAATCATTATGCGTGGTATGTACATACATATCAAATGACTAAGGTTAAGAGTGTACTAAAATACAAGTGTGTAATAAAACGTAAGCTAATTACGGGGATATATCATGACATTGACATTGTCCATGGGTAATGATAACAGTGGGAATAAGTCTGATAGTTTGTTTGTAGTAAATAAAGTCTGTATAACGCGGTATACAGACGGACAAAATTGATCCAGGTAATTCCGAAGAATAGGGGAAGGGGGTCACCGCTTTCCCCCACAAAAACGCACGAACCGTTCTGACACGGGAACGCAATTTTCTTGACAAGGCCACACACACACACACACACCTCCAATATTCATTGGTCCGGTGAGTGTTGCCGAAATACGAGTTGCGAGACTAAAAATTTCATCTTCCCCAAGTGCTCAATGATTGGTTGAAAACGCGAGCTCAACAACCATTGACGATTCCCGATGGAACGAATTGGACAGACTTTTCTGTGCCCGTGCGCTGAGACGTTGGTTAGATAACACGTCATATTGACTGCGGCAATTCCGAAGAAACGCTGATGCACTCAGTAAATGTGGGCAGGTCGACACCTCCATACCGGCGGTATATCTTATCTTTCCCTGCCATCTGGTAGGAAATAAAACACAGCCAGGCAAAAGTGCTTCGCTAAAAGTCTTCGTAAATCAGCTGAATAGTCAATGTACTTCCTCCCAGTGTTCGCCATTCCAGCCAACACTGTTTGTGTGTAATCAATAAGCGCTTATATTGCCGTAAGGTTAATTTGGGCGCTTGCGAAGCAGAATAGATTCAATTACACACTACAAGATGTCACCCTCTAATGTCGGTTGTTAAGGCAATTGTCCATTTTCTAAGCCTTGTTAATCTTTAATGAGTAGTTCTTTATCTGGTTTTCTATGTCTTTCAATTGAATTATGCTTTTCTCGACATGTAATTTGGGTATTTTCTGAAGCCATACGGCCTCTAATTGCCCCGTCCTTCAGGACTAAACAATGTTAATGGTGATAAATTTGCAGGAACTGGGCATGTGCACACACAAATCATCATTTAGCTAAATAAATGATACTGGAGACTATTTCTTGGATCCTGACCAGATGAATATATTGGCACATAGGTGATAGCTACCCTCCAGGCAGAGGTTGGGCTCCGGCTATTTTTTTTAAAATCTTTTAGTCGATTTTATCGGGCTTTCTATTCTATTTCCTTGTTTTGTATCTTGTATTGTCCAAACTTAACTTAGCGGACTTCAAGAAACAATACAAAATAAAAAGCCCGACTAAATTGACTAAAAACACGTAAAAAAACAACCGGAGCCTAACCTCTGCTTGGAGAGTAGGGGATAGCCGCGCAGCACCCTGGGAAGGGACAGGAGGTGTGGGGTGTTGAGATGGGGTGGGGGGTGGTGTTATCACCCAGTGTACTCTGTACGGAGATCTTTTATGTGTTTGTGTAGACTCATTTCCATACTCGTATATACATATAGGCACGTCTTGCCATAGAGGGACGGGAAGTGAATAACAAAAGTTCAAAGTTCCTGGAGTGACAGGAGTTCAGAGCTGGCATAAGTAGTTAATGCTGACAGCTGACAGGCATTTTAGGCTATGGGGACAATAGAAGAAGTTACATACAGTCGTATCGATTTGTAGGCATTGTTTTGCGTTTATATATCTGGTCTATACATTTATCTATTTGATCTGTATATTCTTTTCACCTTCACCGTGAAGTGGAATAAAGGTGATAACAAGTAATGCTGATCAAACGCTTATTTCTTTGATTAATAAACAAGGCATTATAAAGAAATACAAATCACAAAAAAATATTTGACGGAGGTTTGAGATCTTCGAACTTTAAGGGGTATTATGGGTAATTGGTTCGGGTATGCCTTCTGTGTCGGGAATAGCGGTAAGAAATAAACAACAAGAGCTCTCTAAATACTCGAAAAATTGGCGGAAGCAATTATGATGAAAGACATGGTGTAAATGAGAGTGGTTTGGGGTCTGGACTCCAAATCTGAAGAATAAAGGTTATTGAACTTCGTTGTTGAGGCTCTCAGAGAAAATTATACATCCCCGCATAACACCACTCTCATGGTTTGACATCTGAGGAAGATAAAATGGAGGCAAATTGAATGGCAAAGTGTAAAATTGTCTGTTATGAAACGTCACGCTAAAGTGCTAGTCTGGGGCTATTTTTGAGGGCTACAACTCAAACCCGTAAAAATGCCGGCAAAACCAAATCCGACATTTATGGGAAACGTTGTTACGATAATACCGATGGTATCAGTAAAAACGAGCCTAAACAAGCAAGCGCCAATAAATCAAGAAAATATTTCCCTCGGTGGCATGCAGCGGATTACGCTAACTTTAGGGTAGAAAGTGGTTTGAGGACAACATGAACGATATGCATGTACCATAAACTCCTTCTTCTGTATTCAGTAAATGTGCTGAGTGTTAACGTTGGTAAAAATAGACACAACGCGAGTTCATAGGAGTCAGACCTCCTTGAAGTAGTAATAGTAACTACAGTGTGAGCTAAGCTGTTTAATTCCCGTCTAGAATATCCATTATACTTGGAAGTCCAATTTGCGTTGTATGTTTTCCATTTATGGTGCCCGTCCCAAGAGTATTATGCCAATGAAAAGTAGTACGCACAAGGAATAGCTGACGAAATAGAAAGGCAGGCAAAAACATAAATAAGACGTCTAAAAACATCATGCACAACCTAGCCTCTGCTATGAGAGTAGCCAATTAGTCCCTGGTAGCGAGGGTTTGTATAAAACAGACTTGTGTAAAGGGCTGTGTACCACACTACTTTCAATATGGGAGTGTTGGTTTATAACTCGACAGTACCTGGAAATACTACTACGCTGTCCAAAATTGCTGCCTTCTGCTTTTGACGTCATAAGTAACCCCGTCGCCAAAATTCAAGCAAATCCATCAAAGAATCTCGAGTAATAAGTGTGAACACACCAACACAGCCGAAAACAGTACCATCTTCGTAGGCGAACCTCATTTACGGAGGTAATAACGACACTGGCATCAATTGTTGACCGTGATAAGCGACTTTATGATTTGGACGGTTGCGACGCTTTGTGATAAACAGTCTTGTCCCGCCATGCATGGAATGAAAGAGATTTACTAATATCAGGAAATATGAATGAAGAAAAAAGGAAGACAAATTATTTTGGAAGATCCAGAATTTGTAGAAAAACGACCTGAAACAACCGCCCATCTTCAAAAAAAGATCAGCAGAACATGAGAGACTTACTAGATTAATTTCAGTTCTTAACTTATCGAGTACTATAACTACAAGTAGGTGACTTTTGGGTGTTATCCATTTCAATGACCCTATCGTGAGGTTGTCGGGGCAAGGAAGCGTTGTGGGGTTTGTTAATGGTGTCAGTGTCCAACAGCTCATAATGATAGCAATGACTATACAAGTATTCATCACACTTCACTAATCAGGTTACATGGAATGCACTCACTCATTTAGGCCCAGGCATGTAAATATCCTGTATGATATCGACGGGTGCATCTAATTTTTGCCTGATGTCAAACAAAAGAAGAGAATTTTGTGCACGGCTGGCCATGGTGCAAGTGACAAGAAAATGCCGAACATTGTAAAACATCTCGTGAAGTAGTCTTGTAGAACGGAAACTACTGAGATAGTCATGATTGCAGTCAAGTGACAATATTTCGGTATTATAGAAATGGCATACCTATCTATAAGGGGGTAGCTTTTGTGTAGTTGTAGATGTGGCATCAAGCATAGTTGTAGTTATACTAATTTATAATCTACCACATTTGCGTCGCTTTCTTATTTTAGATGCAGGAATATCAGTCTTGCTTTGTGCGCCATTTTTGATAGCTTCCTTCCCTGTGTCTTGTGACAACATTTATGCTTTTAAGATTTAGGCATCTCGGTTTTTTGCCCACTTTGCTTCTTTTACAGGTTATCGCAATAGGTTAGGAGTCTGAATAGGACGCGTTTAATACTATCTACTTACTGTGGCCCTATAGGCTCTTCTCATGCGAGAGTAGATTATGTATTCCTGTAGTGTATGACCGGGACGTCGGTACTGAACATTGGTTCCCAGATTAGACAGGTCGATCAGAGTCAGCAGCTGCTTAAGTCGGCACCGGTGTTTCCGCCCAACCAACCGTCGGTAATGCGCCGGGTGGGGTGCGGGTGTGTGTTTGAGTTTGTGTGTGTGTGTGTGTGTGTTTTTGTGCGTGTGTGTGTGTGTATATATATACGTGTGTATGCGTGTGTGTCTGCGTGTGTGGTGGTGTGATGCGTTCGTGTTCGTGTGCGTGTGTGTGTGAGGGGGGGGGGGGGTCGTTTAAGAGAAGAGAAGATTTATTGACACTACAAAAAGAGTCGCGACTTGCGTATTGGGCAAGTTAAGTACAGGATACAGAATAAATCTTAAAATGCTACTGAATAAACAATATAGAATTCCAAAAAAATTATAAGATAAGGTCGGGCTAAACGTGATGGTCATTATCTTTTCTAATTGCAATTCTAATGTGTTTGCCTAACTTATCATTATGAGAGCTGTAGAATCTAAATACATTCTCAAATCGTTTTCTGTTATTGAGTCATCTTACAGTCTGTAGTGTCTAGACTCCAGAATCTGAAAAAAAAACTTGTTGCGTAAGATGTCATGCCCCGGGCGTTCCATGATAAAGTGAAATTCAATTTACTTTGGACAGAATTGGCAGAACCTCAGAACCTTTGGTTAAGGTCTGTGTGGGTGTGTAAAGTTTGTATGTGTGTGGTGGGTGGTGTTTGTCATGATGGAAGACAAAAAGGTTAAAATTAGCGAGGAGGTTCAAGTTTCTAAACACGCATGAGCAACGAAGTGCGTTGTGAGTAATACAGCAAAGGACGAAGGCTCTTAGGACTTTACCACGGCAAAACCAGTCAATAGCTGTTTACAAGGGACCTTAACCCTTGTCATTTTGCCCACAATTCTTTTCACTACAGATGCCCACTTAGAATCATGCACTTTCCTATTATCTTCTTTGCCTAAACAACAGCATGGATCTCGCATTTGCTGATATTCTTAGCACTTAGACTTACTTTAGCCGACATCACTCAAAAGTCATTTCGAAAGATGATAAAGTGATCGTCTTCTATGCTCCAGGGGAAGGAATGGTATTGACTCCTAAGGTTGTGTTTTTATCTGTTGGAATATAGACCCAATTGATAGAATTCTGCAAAATGCACAGTGGGTATACGTGGTTCTATATCCTCAACAACGACATTCTTCCTGGAAGTCAAATTGTATCTGGTGATTTGACTGTAAGGGAGTACCATTTCCATTAGGCGAATTTGTGACCTAATAACTTGACATGTTGGCTTCTTACTTAGTCTATTACCATTCTCATCCCACTCCCAAACGACACGGCAACAAATTTCCCAAGGGACTGTCATAGGAACGTAGCGAATGGTTATTGGCGCATTGTTGGCACAGACTCCAACACAACATTACAGTAGTAATGTATCTTTTTTACTCAGAGAAGACTCAATTCCCGAGCTATACCCATTTTTATCAAGTGCATTAGTAAATGCCCCCGAGAATACAAGATATCATTCAAACGAACTATGGATAGTAGACTTGCTTGAAGAAAAGTATAGTGCATTTTTGAAGTAGACGCCAAGTTCTTACCAATGGAATAAGAAAGGTTTTGAAGCATCTGAAGAAACAGCCATAGAAAGTACGCCGGTTCCTTCATACACAATATAGCTAATCTTAATCCAATCTTTGATATGCGAGAGTCTGTAGACAGGGCGACGCTTTCATCTTTCAAGCCCTTCCTAGAGCGCGCGGTAGTTGTATGGGATTAAATGCAGTGTACCCGCGTCTTCAAGTGGATTCAGTTCCATTAACGCGAGAGTATTGAAGGGTTGGGACGCCCTGCTTCTAGTAGTGCTCTATACAAATTCAGGACACCGTATGCTGTGAGGGTATGATTTAACGTATTTTTCATCAACAGAGGCCTGCCTAAGGACTTAGCTAATACCTTCTTTAAGGTTTGTATTGTGTACATGCAAATTTTGTCTGCCCAGGGTTACAGACTAAGTGCATGGTAATTTAGTATATCTAGTTGAGCCTTTACGGCTGGTGTGATGAGCGGGAACTCCCCGTCAAGGGCAAGCTTATTCACTGAGAAGCTCTAAAAAGGGAACACTGTTGAGTGGGCATAGCACCTCTGCTATGTCTCCTAACCGCATGAATACGTCTGTAAGACATCAGCATACATGAATGTTGTCCCCTTCAAATATGTCTACCACAGAGCCTTCGTACGAACTGAAATGTCTGCAGATGGGAGACCACCACGACATGGCAGACTCGGCTAACACCTCGGACAAGTGCAAGCGGAGGAAAGTGCTGTACTCCCTGAACAACCACAGGCACCGGCTGCGACTGTGCTGCACAATACTGTCCTGGGTGGTTCTGCTGTCGCTAACTTCGTTCGTCAGTAAGTCGTTAACTTGATCTTGTGCTTGTTTTGATCATTGCCATTTGAAACGGTATGAAACGCTTCGAAACGGTTTTTGACAAGATATTGTTTTGTTTTGTCAGCTTGTGTGTATGTGGTTTTACACTTATTTCCATCGCTAGGCACGCGAGGGACACTGACAGGAAATTAGGTCAAAGGTCCCAGAATAGTTTATCATATATGATTTCATTTCCTGTCTTCAATTTTCTATTTTTTGCATGTTGCCTCATGGGAGCAAGCGAGAAAATGCATAGACATAATCAGACACGTTCTGAATAAAACCACAACTCAAAATAACAAAAAATCCTCCAAACCAAAACTATCTTAAAAAGGTATGGATTTGTCGGTTTCTTATGGTGCAAGTAATGTAACATATAACTCTTAGATGTTAATTCATCAAACTAGGTCAGATATCAAGACTACATCAGTTGTAATTAATAACATACAGGGGAATACATACGTACATGATTCATTGGTACCAATAGACGGCAGCAGAGGCATTTATTGGTAATAAGGCGGATTAACAGTGAAATATTAAAGAATAATTATCATCTTATATAGACGCACTTGCCGGCATTTCACCATGCCTGTCCTCTTAAATTCGCCCTCAAATCTAGTTTTATGTTTTTCAGCTTTATGCAGTCTCTCCTGATTTATGACTTCATAATCAAAGCAGAAAGTGGAACGATGCAAATGTCGTGATTCCGAGCAGTTATCGAGTAGATAAACGATTGTAATTAGTATTGGGTTTTAAGTTATTAATATAAAGGAGTGTGCTCTTATACCTGTCATTATTTACGGATTATGCAAGGAAATAAGTCCTGACTAAATATTAATTGAGAGGCGTTTTTATATATGAGGAAAATGCCTGACTGCTAGAGAATGCACTGCAGGAAACTCCGAGTGTCGCCTCAAGTAATAGATGACGGAACAGCCGAAGATGTGAAATAACGATTGTACATTCATTTTTGTGACGGCGAAATGTATTACCCAACATAAATGGCTTTGTTGAGACGTTATTGCACGGCGCGCGACATCAATTTGTGTTGGGGCGCTGATTTGACAGACACCAATTTCTAAAGTTCAGTGGAATTCAAAATAAGTAGTTATTTGGCATAAGAGCTTTAGGATCTCGGAATTACCTGTAAATAAACTATTATAGCATACCCATACAAAATGTGGCATCAGCCATGGATGGGAGTCATGGGACTCTACAAAATGCATCCCCTGTTACCTTAAAAACCTTAACCTCAAGAAATGAAGTCAGATCCATATTAATCATGAACGATTACTCTGTACATTGAAATTGTATTGAAGCGTTTTGAATACATCTCCATATCATTTGTCTGGGCTTTATTTATGGTGTTACTGGTATTATGGATAATAATGAGATTTAGTGGTAGAAAAAAGAATCGAAATTTAAGTACGCTTTTGCTATTGAATGAGGGGGGGGTTTAAAGCAATTGCTATACATAGACGCCATTGCAGTTTTGAGCGCAAATTTTCCTCCAAAACGAAATGTTTTATGCCAGGCCCGTCACTTTTACCATAGTGTATATGAACCAACGCTTCTTCCGTACCAAATTTCGCTGGCCACCTGCTACCAGCCAACCACGTCTCCTTTTACGCTAAAGAGGGATTGTAATTGGTTGAAAATCATCCCTCTAAGAGTAGAAGGGGGATCATTTGATTGGCTGGTTGTTGGTCATTGTTAACGAGGCCAGAAGCATGATACATAGAAGTGGCAAGCTTGAGAGAATGAAGCTTTGATCACCCATCTAAAACTGTGTCCATGTTTTCCCAGTATGGCTTCACCTAAGGATGGAGGGCTTGCGCACGGAGAAGGACCTACTCACGGACAAAGTTTTAAAAGACGCCCAGCTGCTGGCTTCCCTGCAGTACAGAACGGGTCAGCTGGTCAGCGAGAAGGCAGAACTAGACAACAAACTTACCTACGGGATCTGCGAGATAGAGAAGCTTCAGAACACGTCCGTGGTTCTTAGAACAAGGTTGAACGATGTCTCCAAGGACCTCACGGACAAGGGCTCGACTCTGAGGACTGTCAGGGATCGTCTCATCATGCTGGGTGGCTGTGACAATTGTTTAATCAGAGGTAGTCAATATCCATATCATTCATGGTCTTTTACTAGAGCATTGAATGGATCAAATTACTCGGAACTCTTGAAGTGCTTCAGATCCAGAACAAACCTTTATTCACTGTTAGACTTACATGACTGTTGAAGTACGTCGTATAGGAGGTACATGTGCTTCAGTAGAAAACGTTCATACTTTTTTTTTCAAAACTACTGGTGGTGTCTAAAATCAAATTTCTATTTGTCCTTGTGTCCTTTTCCAGATTGCTCAGATGCAAAAGTGTGGAACGCTCTAGATGGCGTGTACCCGATCTGGCCGAGAAACTTCACCAATGCCCTGTACGTGTACTGTGACATGAGTTCGGAAGGCGGTGGATGGACCCTTATCCAAAGACGTCTGGACGGCAGTGTCAAGTTCAACAGAAGCTGGCAGGATTATCGTGACGGCTTCGGCGACCTGGCTGGCGAACTATGGATCGGCAACGAAAACTTGTACTACCTTCTCAGTCAGAAAGACTACAAGCTGAGAATTGACTTGGAAGATTGGGATGGGAACAGAAGCTTCGCAGAATACGACTCATTTCGCATAGAATCAGAGGAAGATAATTATAGGCTAAGGCTTGGGACGTATATTGCTGGTAACGCCGGGGACTCCATGACGGGAGGTAATTCCACATTCCAGATTTTCAATAGAAATCTTAACAACATGCAATTCAGCACTATTGACAGGGACAATGACGCATCGACCAAGCAGAACTGCGCGCGCCAGTACAAAGGCGGTTGGTGGTATAAAGACTGTTACTCTGCCAACTTGAACGGTTTATACTATAAGGTGGGGAAGTACGGAGTGAAAGGAGCTCCGTCCAGTCCTGTGCAGGATGGGATAGAGTGGTTCACGTGGACGGGGTGGTACTACTCACTCAAGGCCGTGTCCATGAAAGTCAAGCCGGCCGCGGCTCTGTAGCATATTCAACATCACGTATTTCATAATTACCCGCGATACCAGGTAGTTTTATTATTCTACGCAGGGCCTTGTCCGTGCTCAATACAATTTACCTTGTGGCGGCTCTAAACCGAGCTGAGAATTCCACATTTGTGGGCGTGACCTCTATTCTACTGTCAGCCAATCAGAGAATGTACAGCCTATCTATTCTCTAATTGACTGACAGCTATGCCCGCAAAGTGGAAGCCTAAGGCCAGGTAAGCAGAGCCTGCCCAAGGTATATTACAAAGGGTGCGTGCAAGGCTCTGCTAAGGAGATTGGATATAGATAGTCCAGAATGCAGCTTGTACATCCTTCATTATCAGTTCAGGTGTTAGAAAGTCATACGGCTAGAGTATCTTACTATGATTCATACAATCGTTTACGATATATTTTTCAACTTCTCTCGATTTTTCTGCTATCACCGGTTATGTGCATTCGGGAAGTAAAAAAACTCTAGTATACTAGTTGAGCTCTAGATATAGCAAAAATGCGTTATGATATTCGATGCATAGAAGTAAAAGTGGATAAACTAGTAGTCAGGTCGTTTAGTGTGTTGACGTTAGATTTGTGTTTTCCAGTTGTATTTTGTATTAGTAGAGAAGACGTTGCCGTTGTAGAAAACAAAGGATATTTTAAGACATTGCTTATTCGGTACATATCAACTCCATGCTATGAATTAGATTTGTACGAGAAACCACTGTCTACATCGTTACAGCATTTTCCTATGCAGAGTCTCGGCCTTTAAACACTGGAGAGACTCTGCTAAATCGGGCTGAGATTTCCACTTTTGATTGGTTTATCATTTGGTAGCCAATCAGAGAACGTTTTCGTCAGACAATCCGACTCTGGTTGGCTGACAACTGACTAGAGACCACAACCAAAGAAGCGGAAAATTCAATTAGGTATAGCAGAGTCTCTAAAAGGTATATTGTACAGAAGCTCTGCGTAGACGAATGCATTGCACATGACTGGTTGAAAAAGTACAAGTAGGAAAATGTAGAAAGTGAGGTTTCATATTACAACTTGTGTCATACGAGAACATAGCAATAAACTCGACCTTGAATTGTATTTACTGAGTACAAAATGCTCCCGTAATGAAATTTTGATGATAGCGTAATGTTTTCAATAATGGTAGACTCATACGTACAATTTCTCTCCGGATATGTACGGTATTTGCATCGTCAGCAATAGATCTACATCTGCAATAAACGTTTCTGTGCAAGCGTTATTTGTTCTCCATTAATTTTGATATTTTTCCGAGTGAAAGGGATATATCTGGATTATGTGATATAAAAATACGACGGTAGATATGAAGCAGCGTTATCATGAAGAAAAGGAAATAAAACTGTGAATTACGAATGGCTTTGAAATACATTGAGATATGTGACTGTACTGTTGCAGTTTAAGGCTTTCGGAATATCCAGAAATGTCTACACTTTGCAATTCATTGAGTATGCAAAATAGACAAGCAGCAAATTCATATTCCCTAGAAGCAGATGATGCTAACAAAAACTGGAAAGCAGTATAGTAAGAAAGATTGGCTACATAGAAAGACTGTCAGAAAGAGGTTTGTAGGATTTGCGTTCGTATAACAGCCCTAAGCTGGCTTATGGAGAATGGTTCCCCGGCTACTAAAAATCGTCGCAGGTGCGTCCGTTTATGAGAATTCACACCTCTACACAGATCACGCCCGAACACATAAAGCCCACACACCATATAAAAGCTAACAAAAGGGTGGAGTTCGCGACATAGACGCCTCGAAACACTGGTTAATGAGCGAATCATTAGGCCGGCGCGACAACTCGCGGTATACCTTCACGACGCCTTGTAGATATAACAGGGGCGTCGGGAAAAATGTTTGTGATTCACATTAGCCCGTGCAGTGGCGTCACAGAGGCGGACATTGATGGAAAACTTCTGGCGCTACGCGAGAAAACCATTTCAGTGAAGCTAGCAATTTGAACGCCGAGTTGAAATGAAAGTCTACATGTGCATAGCTTTTGAATCTATCATCCTGGCCTTCATAACTAAAAGACGTTGATATTGGAGGCGATTTCTTCACCGAACGATTCCCTTTCCAAATCAATTAAATTTATTGATTATCAAACTTTTGCAGATGTTGTCAAATACCAAGTGAAAGTTTTTACTCGCCGGAAAGAGAGCAATTTTTTGTGGTTGATTGAGATAACATTGAATCAATAGAAAATCTGATTTTGTGTCTTTGGAGTAGACGCAAGAACTATATTTAGATAGCGACTTTCTACCGCTGTGTGTGGAGGTTTTTGTTTTCGGAGATTCTGTTTGTGTTTGCTTGTGTATCCGGAGTAATTTGTATACACTATAGTGTCAGGAAGTAAAGGATAAAATGGTGTAACCGCAGGCTGACAGGAAGTGAAGGGGAAAATGGTGTAACCGCAGGATGACAGGAAGTGGAGGTCGAATTGAGGGGGCCCCACGGGCTGGTTTCCACATAATGGTCACGTCGGGCACACTGACAGGGAGTTAGGCCAAAGGTTCTAGAAAAGTCCCAGTTTATCTCATTTCCTACTTAAGTTTCCAGCTATATGCAAAATTATTGTTATTGAAAAACAAACAAACATTGAAGAATGCAGTAGACAGATTAATCAAGTAATTCAAAAAAACTACAGCATTTTACGTCGGTATCAGATCTTTGATTTCTTGTCGTAGTTGAGGCTCTTACTTACTCAATACCACACAGGCAGTGCAGCGAAGAGAGTACGATAAATGAGCCAGCCGGTTATAAAGGACCAAAACTGCCCAGTCAAGGTCTCGTGGCGTCTGGAATTGCAATAGAACACGTCGCAGGGGATTTCTATTTATTGACGCATGGCTCTGGGAGA
>NC_049979.1:21563749-21593900 GCF_000003815.2 Branchiostoma floridae
CCCACAGTATCATTAACGGAAAGGATCGAATCCTTGATCAACGACGAATTGTTAATCTTCTGTTTGACAAGCGTGTTCCCAACCAGAGATCGCCTTTCCATCTCGTTTATAAAACTTACGTTCTGTCGATGATGGCATTTACTCTGATCCAGCGGCGTGAGGATGGGAAGACACGGTAAGAGAACTCATTCTGACCCTTTGACATGGAGTAAGGAAACTTCGCAGGTTATTTTTAGTTTGTCAGCGTTTCTTTTATCTTATTTTTTGGGGTGCACAATTGGTTTCCTCAAGTGTAAAGGATTGACTTGACATCGCGACCCGGGATGGCAATCAGCGTAAATTGACCCGTACCGTTTACGACAGCTGTCCTTTTCAAAAGTGGCTGTTTGGTAAGTGATAATACCATAACCGGGGTTGTGAAGATGCCTCAAGAGACCTATCAATAATATCATCTGCACGGGTAACGACGCAGAAGTGGGAATTGACGAAGAATGATAAGAAAATTACGATGATGAAATGATGTTGAAGACGAAGTGGTTGCACAACGTGGCGATCCCCTGAAGAACAGTACTACATTCGATCGGTTGTATAGTTACTTGATTGAAAAGAATAGCACCGCCCTCTCTCCACTAGAGGCTACCACCACTAAGCATCCAGACATTTGACAGATCGTTCAAATTATTTCATGTAGAAAGATAGGATATTTTAAAATTAGGTTTGTAGTCTTTTGAATTGTACTTTTACATCATAAATTATATATTCCCACTATAAAATCAAAGGTCACAGAAATCCAATTTTGGCTCCTCAACAGTCACTTGGCAATCGTTGTCTGGTGAAAAGAAGGCAGCTAACGTTATGGTTCGGAAAAGGATCCTGGACCTGTAAATTTTGATATGTTCTATTTTTACGGTGAATGATATCCGGGCGTGCAACAATTTTCGTCGGTTTGAACCAAAATTTTGTCGCACTACTGCAAAATTATACAAAAATCGCGAAATGAGCAAATATATATTTCATGAATCGCAAAGCATCTTTGAAATTCGACTTGTGAGTTAGGTATTCGAAAGGCATAGGAAAGGTTGTAAAAGAGCAAAAATCAAAAGAATTTCTTTGTATACCGCGACCTGTGCGCTAAACCTTACTGGTCACTAAGACCCAATAATGATGGCAGCATTGGTTTTTATTTGCTAAATTTTCTTCCTACGCTAGCATTAATTTTGTTACCCAAATGATGTCACTCATATAATCAAATCAGTATGACCTAAGCTGACATTATTGAAATTAAAGTACAGCCCTATCAGATGCCCCAGTTAGCTACGCTTATCTCCAAGCAGATACAAGGGTGCCGGGGCAGTATCCAAGTGCCAAACAATATCCAGCAGAACCCGTAGGATCTACCTGGAGATAAGCGTATATCAGTTACCAACAGTATAACAGTAGTGTAAGTCTAAATTGCGCTCTACAACTTATAGCTTAACCCTGACCCCGCCTTGCCTTAACGTTAACCCCACCTTGACCTTAGCTCTAACCCTGGGCCCACCCCGACCCGAACTAAACATTATAACGCTAACCTAAACCATGAGCACTAGTACTGTATATTTATCACATGATTTTAGTTCCAAAAAGAGTTTCTGTCAAAAACCGTGTTAACTACTTTGACATGTGATAATGGTTGACAGAATGTTATCACATATATTCATCAGTAGCCATATTAACCTTACTAGTAAAATAATGGGATAAAGGGGCGCTATCACATCATTTCACTAATAGACACCTTCTTAATACCTTACTAGTAAAATAATGGGATAAAGGGGCGCTATCACATTATTTCACTAATAGACACCTTCTTAAGTTGACGGAGAAGAGATTTGGTGTGACACTAGGATACGGTCTAATTTTCGTACTTTTATGTCACTTTTCAGAAGCAGAAGGAGGAGAAGCCATTAGATCTAAGCTTTTGAAGATGTCACTGCTATTTCCGTCATTTCACCGACACGGGTGGATTGAAGACAATCCCGAAGTGAAAGAAGATGAATCAGAGTTTGTACCAAGTCTAACAAAGTCCCATTGATATCGTTCATGGCTTGTTTGACACACTATCTGCGTACGTAGCAATCTTGAAAGATATGGAATCAATGCAGAGAAAATATGCGATAGGAAGACTTACTGCTACACAAATATTGACCTTCCATAAAAGAAGAACTTTGAAATAGTTTTTCTTATCTCGTGCCAGGCAAAAAGGATTTTATGGGATGTAGCCACAGTAAGTAATTCTCATGGATGACATCAACAAGCGTTTGAATTTCGCCTGATTTTGAAAAACAAAAAGTTTTGCTATCCTGCTCTTCTAATTCTGCGATGCCAAATCCCATATCTACCCCACTGTCGCAAACCGGTAAGGCTGCATTACTGACTGTCCAAGCAGAGGTTCGGCTCCAGCTGTTTTTGAAGTGTTTTACTCGTTTTACCGGGCTTTCTATTTTGCCCCGTTTTCTTGATGTCCACCGACCAACCTCTGCTTGGAGCTCGAGGGTATTCATAACTCTGTCTTTACGGCTTAAAGTTTGGCTTACTGTATTATTGAATACAGGAATAAAAACAAATGGCTGTGAAACCAGGTTTTATCGTTTCAAATACGAGACCAGATCATTCATACATGACTGTGCTATTATCGATTATATTTTGTGTGTAGTATCGTAATGCCATTGTCTGTATAGATAGTAGTTGTTATTGGTTGCTAATCTCCAAGCAGATTCATCCGTGGCATAAGACAGTAACATAAGCTGAGGAAGGAGTTTAGCCACGCGTGGCCAATTTACTCCTCTGCCGGCTAAACTCCTTCCCCAGCTTATGTTACTGTCTTATGCCACGGGGGAATCTGCTTGGAGATTAATTGGTTGCCATACAATGTACCTTGTGCGATTGTTGAGCAATAAAATTCATTCATTTCATGGTTGAATTTTAGTTTCCAAATTTGAAACAATGAACCATTTTGCTCCGCCTCGTTTTTTTTTTCAAAAGTCTTTTTTTCTCGCACGCCTGCATTAGACTTCGAGTCTGCAGAGGATGTCATCCATAAAATCTACTTGCTCTGGCCTTACCTGAAAATATACGTGTTTGGGGAGATCAATGGTATCATTAAGATCTGCTGTGATAAAGACATCATAAATCATATTTGTGGCGAAGGAAAGTAATTTCGTTATCGACCTTATCTTATATCACTTTCGATTTTTTCAAACCGCAAGCGATTATTCATGCTACTAAAGAAATATAGTTTATTTGTTCACTGCCTAAGGCAGATTGCAAATACATGTCTAAAACATGTCAGACATACAGCTTACAATAGGCAGGGCTTGGCATTATTTTTATTAAGACTTAATACATGTATCTATATCTAATCAAGTCGGGTTCGGTTTCATTTTTGGAAGCAGTAGCCGAATTTTAAAAATCCTACCATTCATAATTTGTGTGTTCAACTCGTTCTGTGGTATTCAATACGATGATATCTCGATTATGAGTCGATGATGAAAATCAGTAAAGCTGCAAAAGTTACGGCAAAAAGATAAAAACTAGTCATAACCGATATTATTCTAATTTGAAAGATAAAACAACGCTACAGTATCAATGAAGGAAAAAAACCCTATAAATTCAAATTGCATCAACAGCTGGATTCGGCCTATCAGATATAACAGGATTTTTTTCTGATTTGTTAAAAGTAAGGCAGAAACGGAAGGGTATGCAAAAGAGCGTCGGCGCTTCAGGCTGCAGTTCCTCAGTCAATCGCTTGGTGTCCAGACAGTACATGCATCGGCTTCACAACCTTAGATTTTCACCTCCTTGAAAATGAATGTTCTCGGGTTCCTTCTTTCTTTTATTCCATAGTCAGCTGAACACATGTACAGCTGAAAGTTTTTAAAGGGGAAGAGGTGTAACCGGAGACTCGCAGGCTAACAGTAAGGAATTGGCGCCGTTCATGAACAGTGGACTCGAGGATTCAAGTTGCGCGAGAGTGGGGCATGTGCTTTGTTGAAATGGACATGATTATCATCACAATTAAAAAGTTTGAGAGACGTCTTGCACGTAACACACCTATGATACTTTAATAATGCTAGTGTCAGGAGCTGATTCAAGATCAACTAAAGGCTTCAAATTAGGTGATGTCAGCAAAGCTGGCCTGACATTGAATGCCCTACTCATGACCTATCAGAACTAGATAAGATGTCATAGTGGACGCAGACTGACACAGGATCTTTCCGGTGTGAAGCTAAATCCCTGCGCCGCCAAATACGTGAGAGGTCAGGTACTGCGGCTGCGCAATGCAGGAGAGGAGCAAGTATTTCGCACCGAAGATTACTATGGCAACGACCTTTGTAAAAGCTAACAGATGTTTTGTAGTAGCCGATTCGACAAACCTGTATATTGAAAAACCTATTTTTCAACAACTTTCCTTGTTTTAAATTCAACTGACTATTTCACAATTTAATACTATATGAATACATGCATTTAAAGGGAACCTTTCAAATGAGCTATTTGCCTTCATTGATTTCATGGGATTGAAAATTGGGACACTCCATAGAGACCCCTAGGAATCCTTAAGATAATGATATGCAGCGGGAAAACATGGCACTGTTTTGGCGCACACCACAGCAGCAATCCTAAAGATAATGATATGCAGCGGGAAAGCATGGCACTGTTTCGGCGCGCACCACAGCAGCAATCCTAATATAAAGATAATGAATGAATGGAGACCTTCATTTTACATACATACCCACTGTGTTCAGTACAGGTCGCAACAAGAGATACATGAAGTTAGTATGTTGAAAATATATGATATGCTTTATAAGTAAAGGTTTGTCTAAATTCATAAGGAATATGAATTTGCCTATATTACTTAGTTGTATGAAGTGGGATAATGATATGCAGCGGGAAAACATGGCACTGTTTTGGCGCGCACCACAGCAGCAACTTAGTCGTAGTGTTCCGATATTAGAGCCATCAGAAACGGTTACAGCAGGGAAATAAAATATATGTTTGTGACTTTATTTGGCTAGCAAAGCGTGTAAAAATGAGCAAATCAGGGCCAGTGTATGACTCTGACCAGATCACCACTTCTGGTCACACGCCGAGCAATGGCGGAAGGACGGTCGTTATATCATATCATATCAGGTATCAGAACAATATAAGAAGAATAGACCCCGATTTCGACCAAGGTGAACGAACTGGCCACCATCTGCGTAATGAATTAAATTGGCGCCCCTCAACTATCTTATTACTCTATTTTTAGTCACACAAGGCAATAAAAGAAGTTGATCATAATTCTTGGTCTAGTGCACAAGTGTGTGTTTTCAGAGGATTATTCTTGTAAGTGTCCATCGTCTATCATGTGCTGACCTGTCATATTCAAATGTAACTTTTTCAAAGAATCATTCTAGGTTGAATTATGACGGGTAACAGTTATAAACGTTACCGATCTTTAGATCCTCTCCGTTTTATCTAAAACGGAAAAGAAAATAGAACACAACAAAATTGTGCCCATAGTAAATACATTGATATATGAGCTGCTAATGCACTGCTTACAAATGCTTTGTATATCAGTCCAAATTAGGTGCTATGCTCTGTGAGGCTATAAAAGGTCATCAGAGGTGACCTGTGGTTTCGGTGTCATTACTATTAAATAAATCAATACGATTTAGACGCTAAAATGGACGACCAATCCTTTTTCTTCAGTGAAATTGTCCATAACTTTAGCTTTGTATTGATTGGATTGAAATATTCTAAAGTAATCATTGTATTTAGTGTTACCATTTAGCCAATCAAAATATATGTCATATTCGAAACCCCCATGCACACCGTGTATCTCAGGTATTTGGCACGGTGCACAAATTTGGCGCTTGTATCTGCCAAATCAATGCTAGCGCACCTGACCTCTCACGTATTTGGCGGCGCAGGGATTTAGCTTCACACCGGGTGACCTCTAGTAACCCCAAACACGCACAGCGTAAGCTCAGGTAAACAGACCGATTTACACACCAATAGTGGTTAAGTATGCAGGATACTATCATCAAAAATGTACAAAAGGGTTTTAAGACTTACCCTGGACACAGATACCTCCGCTCGATGGTCGTGGAAACTCAGTTACGACGCCTGGAAGCTGGAACGCTCTGGAATTGTATGTTGTGTCATCGGGTGTCACCCTCCCTTTTCTTGCCAAGTTGTTGTAGACAGATTCATAGTATACAGCATCAACCAAGTTTCGTCGTCTAAGTGTAGAGTGACAATACGTCCAACAAACTTGACTAAAATTAAGATAAGATGGATCCGAAAATGACTAGAATACGCTTTTAACACTTGAATACCTGAACAACGTCCTCCAGAAGGAAGTACTGAATGAGTCACCTCCGGTCAATAAACTTTGACCTTTTTGAAGTTAGTTTTTTTTTAGATTATACGTGTCAACCAATGTTTGAATCCTTTATTGATAAGTTTTAAGCCATGAATTTAGTTCTAAGTCGAGCATTATTGTTGTCTATTGGATTTTACCTCATTCTGAAAGTTTCGCGGTACGTTTTCTCCCATAGTTCTAGACTGACGGTTTTACTTTACATGCAAATCAGCCAATATGGCGGCTACTTAAGCTTGTTGTGCTTGTGTTTTCAGCGCAATTTTCAACAGTGAATCAGCCGCAGTCGTTCAATCGTATTCAACATGGTGCCCAGTCGGAAGTGCTGCGTCAGTACAATATTGGCGTTTTTCCAGAGAATTTCGCATGATATGATCGTCACAATCGTACGGTTAGCTGATGTCATTTGTCACATATTTTGTGTAATAGCTATGACCATTTCTGGACGTAGATACGTGCTGTGGCCTGAAGATTGTTGTCCAGCGTCTACAGATAGGTTGTGTTCCTATTCCTAGCATAGCATTTCATTTTTTACTGAGCTGATGTCGATATTGTTTTGACTGTTTTGACTGTGTTAGAAGACGATTCGTTACGTTCCTGTGTACAAAATATTAAGTTATGATTTATGTATTGATATTACTTACAGACTAAAAGTACATCTGTCCTGCTTGTAGCTTGCACCAAAGTGTTAAGATTTTGATTCTAATCTTCTACGTATGATGTTTGTGTTGAACCCTAACTGCGATATAATAAACAATATTGTTCTAAAATGTCCAATAACATGAATTTAAATTAGATGTAGGTATTCAATACAGCCACAAACAATGATGGTCCAATTCGCTGAGACGTCTGTGAAACAGTGAGTAACATTATACATTTTCAAATCACTTACAAGAGTGTTTCCTACTATTCTTTTAATCCAGCACGTTTTGAAAAGTTTCACCTGCCTTTCTGATGTTTTTTAATGTTATATGGATGGAATAGGAATGTAGTCAATGAAAATGTAGTAGTAGTCTTTCAAACTCTCCAAAATAGACTTGGGAATTTAAATGCCGGTATAATATATATATATATATATATACATATGTATATAGCAGGCCTGATTTTTACATTAGAACACTTTGGCCCTGCTTGAAGCTCAAAGACTACTTGGGAGGATATGCGCTCTCAATGCAGAGACCCAATACGGCTCCTACAGGAGCAGATTGTAGCCTTCACCATGGCATTGTAAGGCTCGTAGAAGCTTGAAAAATCATTCCTTAAATAATTGACTAGGAGAGTCATTCCACCCTAAGTTTGACATTTCCCCTCTGTTGGCAATTCAAACCCTTGGGCCTTGTTGATTTGATTATATGGATGACACCCTCTGGGAGCTCCAGACTGATGCGAGCGTGCGAATAAAAAAGAGATGAGTTTGCTCCCAAATATGTTGCATCAATCATGAAATGTAAGTGGTCTGATATTTCTTTTTATAGTATACTGTATGGTATCTACTCGTTTTACATCTGCTTTGTATGATACACGGTACGGTTAAAATGTTTTGTTGGAAACAGCCGAATATATATGCGAGTAAGGATGAGATTTATATTGCCAAATCAGCATGGCCTTATGTAGCAAAACTCCCTTGCTAACATCATGTACATAGCTCCGTTAAATAATACACGTACGAAGTTGTCGTGAAAATATTGCATTTATTCTTAGAAATGCTTCTTAAACAGCTATTTACAATAGCCGCTATAGTTTTGTGTATCAAGCAGTATACCAGAGACATGTGGGCTATAGGTGTTGTCTGGTGATATCTGTCACGATGTATCAGTATTTTTTAAACATGGCCCATAATATTAAGAAATCTAATACGTTGTTTTGTATACTAAGGCAAAGAAGGCTTTCCACTTAGTAACAACTCTCACTAAAAGTAGACAGATAAATCAATATGATATTCGTCTTTTAACAACCATGAAAAAGAACTATACAACGATATTAGACTGCTATTGGTACCCTTCGGTTTCGGAAGACAATAGTGCATTAAGCTGTACATGTTCCTAATCGTAACAAGATTTATGATTTGTACGGATGTATGATGTAGTGCCTTTCCATCTAGAATACGATAAATTATAAGCCCCTGTCACATATAGCTAAACATGCCATTGGCCTCTTGACCTTCTCCAGACCACGGTTGGAAGTTCGTCAACGTGAACATGGTCATTTGTGATTTGTGGTTAGAATTCGTCAGTGACTTCCAACCTGCGTCAGCCAAATACAAATTTTGAAAAACAAAACTCAGAGATGTGTACTTGACCTAGAATAAATTATATTTCAGGCTACTCCCAACCCGGCACCGACTTTTGTTGGGGAATGGTCGTAAGGAATGTACCAATGCATGACAGAGCTTAGTAAAGTTTTGAACATAATCTACTCTGTATAACGTTGTATTTCCGACACACACTAAAATTGGACTTAACAAACGTTTCGACCGACTTATTGACTCCAGTCTTTGTCAAAGAATCCAAGACGCCATAAACATAAGAACTTTACAACCATTTCTAAACAGAGACGGAGGGCGCCATTGATTTTCTGCAACTTATGATCCACTGCTCACGTAAAAATCCATTTCTTGGCAAAGACTGGAGCTGATCAGTCGAAAATTTGGGCAAGTCTAATGTTTTGTGTGTTTAGAAATACTGTAATACTGTTCAATTTCATTCAGAATTACTTCTACCAACCATGATGAAATTTTAAATTTTTAAAATGGTTACACATGCTTCTGATCGTTCACTCTCTCTGTTGTTGTCATGACGTCATGTTTTATTGACGACGTATCCAGATCTGTATACTTTCACATTTTGGAATGTAAAAGTTAAACTCAAAGACACCGTTTATAACTTACCCATTGAAGTGACTTGGGGAGTAGAAAAACAACAACAATGACATGTAGCTCTGTAATCTTGTTAACAGCAATATGATTAGAAATGGGGAAAAAAACAGCACACATACGTTGTGAGCAACAAGTTAAGCCCCCTTCACACTAGATGGCTGAGCGATCTAAATCTAAGTCGGGTGACCCTTGGTTTGATAATTTAAAATGATGCAAGATAAACGTAGGATTAAAAAGACTATGAAATACAAAAAAAGAAAACAATTCGTTATTCATTTGCCAAATATTTGTTTGCTCAACACTTGCAGCCTGTAGCGGAAAGGGGGTGTAACCAAATACAGAAATACCAGACCTGAGTGTATATACTACGATACCTTACAACTGGTGTATCAATAAAACAATGCCACTCTTAAATGTAGTAGATATCTGTAAAAACAAGAATTGATTTTATACATTTCAAATTGGTCTTCTTGAATCCTTTATTACCAGTGCGGGTACGGACGTTTATAGGAATATTCAGTGTTGATGTCTGGTTGTGGTATCGGTAGTTTTATTTCGACATGAAAGATATTGCGAGTAGATTTAAGACCTATTTAAAGTATAACAATGGGGATATTTATACATATATACACTGTTTTTTCTTTATCTCGGTTGTTTGAACATAATATAATTACACTGTAGATCCATTGTCATTCGTGAATATTGGCACGACAGCTCTTCGAATGCATTCGGAGTCAATGTCTTTCTAATGGTATCTATATTTTCCTAATGTACAACTAGCCTCATTGATATCACAAGATGGTGTTGTTCAGGATCGGTGAACTCAAGTCCTAACATCTCTTCGTCAGTAATATGTCATGATATAAGAAGGCGGAATGTGTTCATATCCTATGGCACAAAGTTTACGGGCCGTATCTTCATACTCACACCTTTCAGTGAGTATCGCCACCCTTTCCACGTGGACCATTCGATACCGTCTTGTACTGCGTCAGTATAGTTCCCTCCCCGGTAGTATATCCCGTTCAAGTTCGCGTTGTAGCAGTCGTTGTACCACCACCCTCCCTTGAATAGCAGCGCGCAATTCCTAGAGGAGCCATCATTGTCCCTGTCCCTAGTGCTGAACTGCATGTTATTAAGGTTTCTGGTGAAGTAATCCATGGTGGCGTTCGTACCGGCTATAGAGTCCCCAGCGTTGCCAGAATAAGTGCCTAGTCGTATCCGGTAATTGTTTCGTTCTGTGTCCACCTGGATAGAGCTGTATTCAGCGTAAGCCTTGTTACCTTCCCAGTCTTCCATATCAACGCGCATGCGGTAAGTGTTCTGACTCAGTAACAAGTAGATGGAGTCCATACCGAGCCAAAATTCACCACCCAGGTCCCCGAACCCCTTCTTGTATTCAGTCCAATTTCTGTAGAAATTAACGCTTCCGTCCAGTCGGCGCTGAAGGACAGTCCATCCACCGCCTGATGGCCCATGGTCACAGTACACGTATAAGGCGTTGGTGAAGTTCTTAGGCCATATTGGGTATATCCCGCTGAGTACGTTCCTTGATCGCACATCGGAACAGTCTGAAAAAATTTCAACGAGAAAGAGAAAAAGCTTCATTCACGCACGCACAAGTAATGTTTAAGGATTCAAATAAACAACAATTATGGTACAGGACTTTACCACATGTATAAATGTGATTGTATAAATGAAAGTGTATTAGTAATTTTCTAGTGTAGGATTTGGCACCCATCTCGTAGAAAACGGTACGTGGCCATACACTCAAATATGAGCTCTAATAGATACTCTAATACAGAGTAAGCTTTATAATTGCCGTAAACTGCAAAAACAATATCGGGAAATTGATTCTATTGCCATACACCGTTAGTTCTCCTATCATAAAACGAACTGAATTTGTTACTCCTTGTACAAAAAGTAATCGACCCCGAGGCAAGTTTTTTGACGTTAATGCGTAAATGAAAGAACAAAAAAAAAAACAATCATTTGTTTAGTGTACGATATTTTGCTGTAACTTTGGTCATATTCCACCTTTCGGACCACTTAGATTGCATAATAAAGACAATATTTTGTCCACTTTGGGGTTTCAAGAGGATGTCCTCTATATAATCAAGTTAGTTTAAGTAAAAAAAACCCTCAACACAAGTCCAGACGTAAGACTTTTACCTCTTACTACACAGTCGTAGCATCCTCCTATGAAGCTGAGGCGATCTTGCACCATCCTCAGTCGATCGTCCTGTACATTGAGCTGACTAGAAACGCTGTCCAACTGCGTCTTTAACAGCTTGGTGGCGTTCTGGAGCTTCTCTATCTCACAGATTCCATCTGTCACTCGTTTTGCGAGTTCGTCTTTTTGGTCCGACAATCTGTTAGTTCTTATTTGAAGGTTTACCATAGTCTTGGCATCGTCGACGACCTTGGTCTGAAGTTGACCCTTCTCTGTTCTCAGGTTCTCCACTCTAAGATAAAGCCAAGCTAAAGTGGAAACAAAAATTTCTCGTCAGTATGGAATTTCATATGAGTTCGTAAACTACACAGTGGTGAAGAGATAAATTATTCTTCACTAAAGTGGCTGACCGAAATATTGTGCAAGCAAAAAGTGCATACAAAACATCAACCGCACGTGGCCACAGCGATTGATTGAGAAATCTGTAAAAGACTGATCGTGTCAGTTAAAAATTCCGGTAAGTCAAAATATTGACTAAAACAGTTTATTGTTCATAACCTCTAGTGTGACATGACACATAGGGTGTTTTGCCACTTAAGTTGGCATGTGAGTTTTGGCACTTTTGCGGAGGTAACACACCAACGAAATCAGACAAGATACTCACTGTACAAAAACATGATCATTACAAATACGAGATTTTCAATGATATAATGAGCAATACTAGCTAAAATACACATGATCATTGAAACATTTTTTTTCTATTTGCTTTTGGACAGACAAGGACAATCTGGCACTGCACTCAATTTTTATAACTTATATTAAGTGCCACATACACGGTACCCATTTTTACACCTGGGTGAAATGAGGAATGCCGTGTAAAGTGACTTTCCCAAGCCAAGGGAATAACGTCGGTGGCACGGCGGGGATCGAACTCAGGACCTATAGATTCCGAGCCGAACGCTCTACCAGTTACGACACGTCCGACGCCACAAGACCATTGAAACATTCAACAATGTTGTGCTACCTAACAGCTCACAGAAACTCAGAAACTGACAAATGCGTCCACAAAGTGCCATATTGAGTTTGGCAACTGGAATGTACATCCATCCATATGAATTTCAAATAAAGTCATGGGTCATGGTCACATTTTAATGTAAACACGTATAGGAACCTTGTCGGTGGGAAAAGCCTCTGTCATTCCTAGCCCAAACTGTGATTTGTTTTTGCAATCTATATTCAGTAGAGGCTATCGGGACATATTGTCCGAGGTTTTAGGTCGTTCAAGACAAATCTACGGTTCCCCCTTATCACAATCTGGTGTGAAATTGCTTCATTATTTCTTGAACCGAATTCTAAAGTACTTTAAGAAACTTTAGATCGATAAACAGTCAATCACGAACTGCCTCTGAAACGGATAAGATCGGAAGAAGGGGATAGGAAGACAAGTGATTTTTACCAGCTTCCAATACATCCTAATTTTCCACATTTTTGTCCCTTACTAGAAATCGATACAGTAGTCCATCGTGATGTATTTCTTAGTCTGCGGCGTTATTGTGTGCAAGGGCACCTTCATGCTTTGCTAATAAATCGTTTTCTGCCTTCTAACTAAGACGGCCCTTTTTGGAAGTCAACCACCAACAACAGTGCAGCGCAAACAAAACTAGACACTACGACCTTTCTAATCGTTTCTCTCTGTTAAGATGTGCTTCACACTATTTACACTGACATGGAGTTAGACGAGTTAGATAATGAACAAAACGAGTCTGATCATTTGTCAACGATCTTCTGACAATGGTGGTCCCACATGGATCGATACTCGGCCACATGATGCCCTAAAGCCGATTCAATGACTGCGCATCTGTGCTAGCTCAGACAAAACCGAACAGGTCTTACGTCCAATAGACAATGTCAAGTATTGATGTATTACTGCGCTATCCAGAGTGCTGGCTATTCTCAGGGGAGACATAGCAACAGCTTGTTATGTTGAGGTAGTTACGTGTAGGAGGCGCTGAACAGCCCCGTTCACTAAGGGCTGCAATCGCGCGGTGACCAATGAGCGAAAAAAGATGTCAAAGATAACGAACGATTTTTTCACGTCATTTGTGTGTTAAGTTGTCTTTTAGATCATACATCTTGCATCCTATTTAAATCATGGGCAGAATTGCCAACCATAGACGTATCGTTATGACGTAATTTTATATCTAAATGCTTTAGATATGTAATCGTTGTTGAATGCCCATCGTGTGAAATGAAACAAAAGATAGCGTTTATCGCTGCACCTGGTGACGTTTGCAAAGCTGCATTCTGTTATAAAACTGTCGCCCGTTACCAACAATACGTTACGGGTCATATGCTAAAATAAACTGCAAAGGGAAAAATATTATACTTGATGTTTAAGCGATTGAAAAATGGATACCAATGACAGAATTTTTTTCCGAAAAGAAGAATATGTGAAAGATAAAAAGAAAAATGCCGTTTGGTAAACCTTGTTCTGTGTGTTTGTCCACGTTCCTTTGTTTCACCACTTAGAATAGTGGTGTTTCACCACATTGCAGAATGAAGGTAGCTTTTTTACCTATCTTTTAGCACAGTCTTTAGTTTCGGGTACCCATAGAGTGTCATCCATTTAATCAAATCAGTAAGTTTTTTATGCACACTGGATCATGCAACACGGTAACTGAAACTGTAAATCCCTTCCAATGTATGTTATTTGTTGCACCATTCGATTAGTATCGTGGAGCGAAAAAAGTGTTATGTGCTAGGTTGAACACCAAGATCTTTGCCTCTTCGTGATTTTGACATATATGCACTTCTATACCTCTTTGGATAGCTTTCTACAGGAATTGGGCAATATGAAGCTTTGAATGCTGATTGGAATAGAGAACAGCCTCTAATGTATCTAAATAATGGACATCTCTGTACTAGAATTTTACGACCCTGTATGGGCCATTCCCTCTCTTAATGTGATCTGCGCTCTTGCACCCTCATACCACCGGGATGGCGACCTCTCTGCAACTACACTACAATCGAGTGACTTTTCAGAGCGCTCAACTGATTTCATAGATAAAATGCGGATCTTTTTACGCTCTTGAGCGTGTTTTTACTTAGAATGTTAACGTTACATTTTTCATAGTATTTCAACCATCAAGTCAAGGGTATACAGATCCACTTTAGGTCGCAGAGAAGTCGCATCGCGATCGCCGGTAAGTGGAATGGAAGGCTACTGTGATTTTATAGGTGCTGTCTATCTATCTCTCCATTACAGTTAGAGCGAGCCCTTTAACGAACGTTCTGAACCGGACAACAACCCTTTAGAACATCATTTACAGCTGGCAGAGCAAAATAGGTCTATACGCAGGTGGGTAACATTGTGAGACTAACAAAAGAGAAGCATGTACAGTACCTGTAAACGCCGTTAACGACAAGAGCACCACCCAGGTCAGAATGGTGCAGGCTATCTTCCATCGCCTCCTCGCCGTGGGACCAAGATGGCTCCTTGTTTTGTGTTTACTCTTGGCGGCGTCCATCCTCTTTTTGGTGTCCTCCAACTGTAGACATGTCAGCTCTATCGTAGGGTCTGTAGTGTTAGGGGAAAGACAGAAGTAGGCGTCACTGTAATGCCTACATATGGAATCACAGTAGGATCTGTCCACTTGATGAAATACCCGGGGTCCGTAAGATGTCAACCCAGAGCACTAGCCCGTCACAAACATAATTCTTCGGACGTCAGAGAATCCTATTGGGGCCCCCGTCCATCTTCTGAAAGGTGAAAGAAAGTCCATAGAATGGGCATAAATGCCATTAACAAGTCTCCTGCCTCATCCGACGTGACAGGTGGAATGAAGAGGTCAGGTCCAGATGTCACCTCGTCCCACGCTTGAAGGAACCTCCAGAAGATGAGGATTCTCTGTACGGTGAGACTAACCCAACGTGATAGGAATGTGACCTGTCTGGTCATCTCGTGACGTAAAAAGGTATAATAAATGCAACATATATCATACTCAACGTCTCTTTTCTCTAAAATACTAGATTATCAAATGCGTTTGATCCATCTGTCGCCATCTTGTATATAAGGCTGTGATGGTGAGAAATAAATCTATTTATGGACAGAGCTTCATTTCCTTGTTAGGTCATAATTTCCGCTAATTTGCCTACGCAGGAAATTACTCTCGTTAACTACCGGGCCAATTTTATTGATGCTTTATCGCGTACATTACTACAAGGCTGTATGAAGGACCACATAAAAATACGGTATGTGAGACTCACCATTTGATGCTATTAAACTATAACAGCCTGATAGGGGAAATTCTGGTTGGCTCGTGTATTTATGCGGCATACATATCTGTACAAATGTATAAACGAGTTAATATTATGTAAATAGTACTTCAATACCTTTGTGGAAAGATGCGCATTCTATTCAATAATAGTCGGATGCAACCAATCAATATGAAATGCTAATCAAATAAAGTATGTAGGCTTATATCTTTATCAAATCATGGAAGGCTTTGAATTGCATTGTAAATTAGAGCTAGGCAATATTGGTGATCACTACATGTAATATATTTTTGAGAGCACTCGTCTTTGTTCTGACACTACGGACTGTAATGCGGTTTGCATCAACTTTGCGGCTGTTATGACAATTTATTCTGCAAGGGGGCGCTATTCGAACAAGTTATCAGAAACAATCAAAGGTTCCCATGCTTACCATAAGAATCATAAGCTCTGCGCTAAACACTGGCAACTAGACTGTCAGACTTGAGGCTGCGATCGTCGAGTGACCAAGATATTCACGAATAACCCAATGAATTTTACACACAGAGATCATAGGTTGTTTAAGATTTGTGTGAGACCATGAACCATATTCAAATAATAAGCATCAAACCCAAGTTTGATTGCTTAAATGTTTCTAAGCGGTCACCGTCCATAGAAAAGTATATGGGTCGTGTATATAGCGCCGGCATGTTTATTGCAGGGAGACATCTCGTTCACAAGGGTTTAGTGCGGCTAGACAGCTAGTCAGGGGTCATCACAGGACCCTTAAATGGTAAACCGTAATGAGACAGTGCGTCCTGAATGCGTAAAGAAAATAGGGAAAGGCCACTAATACTAGTGTTGTCTGAATACCATCGTGAATACCCGAGGTCTGGTGGACCTGAGGGCATATTTTTATGTCATGTCAATAAAAAGGCATGTGCTGTAAGTAGGTATGGATATTATTTATATCTATCACCGTAGGATGAAAGAAAAAAGAAAGACAAACAAAAACCTGTTGCAATTATAAGCATGCCCATGGCATTACCAACAAGGTATAAGCAAACACTTAAGTGAAAGAACATGGAAAGTAAACATCTTTCTATTTCTCTCTCTTTCGTGAATCTTCATATAATGACAAAGACAAATCAGGTTATCAATCCAAGTTTCTGAATAATTTCACTACATAATATCTGATCTTTTAGCACATGTAAAGTATATTTTCATGAAAATCCAGCAACCGTAACGTATACTTTAAGCGCGCTTAAAGATTGAATATATTGCTGAGTCTATCGATACGCACACCAACGGCCGGCCGTCACGTGTCTATCTATCACAGTATAAGCAATGTCAGGTCAGACATTGTCGCAGAAATCTCTCTTTATATATACAGACAAACGTTCGGTCTTTGTCAGGCCTTTAAACAGCCATGTACAATACATATCAATAACAGCAGAATACATCGTCGTAATAGAGAGCAACAAGCATTTCAGATAGACGTAAGGTTCACGTACCTTCTGCAGAGATACTAACCCCAACTGGTGCTCCACCGGCAACCTGATGCCTTAGACATTGCAGTAATGCAGTAAAGCAGACAGGTATTGGTAAATCAATGACAGGCTACCGTAAGGGATTGGTCGGGTTATCTCTGGAAGTCCAGATGAATGCGGGGGGAACTTTTCAGCCCTATTCAAGTGCGCTGCTGTGTAGATATATCTCTGGAACGGACGTTTTGACGCCACTATGGTGTCTACTTGACCTATTGCTTCGTAGCTTATCTTGACGCTTGATCGGAGACATCACTATTCAGCTATGGTAGCGACCTCTTTGCAACTGCCCTGTGACTGACTAATCTTAGAGAGCCTTTCATAAATCAAAAAAGAAGAGAAAAGCTATTATTTTACGCTTTGTGTATTATGTATTCTGTCGTCTTCAGAGCCATACTTTTAAAGTTTGCATGGCATTTCAATAATATGTCAAAGGATCCCGTACTACTAGACGAATCCGTTTCGCACCCAAATGGATTTATGTGACCCATGATTCTATAATCAGAATTTGATGGACACAAAAATATAGATTAGTTTTGGTCTGTGGTCTTTGAATTTCTTTCAGCGATGTATGAAACCAGTGAAAAGGGTGGTAGAAACATCGTGTGACAGCTTCTGGAATAAGGATTACTCTGACTGTATGGCAAAGACGTAAAGTCTACGGTACTCCAAGACATTGCTCCCATGCTCCTACTACATTGTCTCCTTGGAACGCAACCAAGAAAGCAACAGACCATTGGCACCCAACAGACCCAGAAGATAAATGAAAGACCCATGTAACAAGCCAAGTAAGAACACATAAAACCCCCTACAGGTCAGGCAGGTCCCACTTCACCTGCATTATTTATCAACCCTTGCGGGAAAATGAACCACAAAATCTCTTGATTGGAGACTCAAGGCGTTCTGTGTGATCAGCTGCTTTGTTCTGAAAGAAGCTGACAGGCCATTGTCAAGTTGGAGAGGAAATTAAGCAAGACTTACACTTGCATGAAGCGGAAATAGAATCGCCTCCACTATCATGGCCATCTCTAGTTGATGTATGAACCAAAGCATCTCATTTTGGCTATCTTTACCGCTGAGACCGGGCAATTGAGTATCGATCTCCTTGTTACTAAAAACAATGCTATACTGCGCAGATCTAGAATACGATTGGTGACGATATATCAGGCATTTTTGCATGTTTAGTTAGTTGCTTCGACGTAAAGTATACATTCATTAGTTCTCTTGGAGCATTTGTCTTCAAATACAGCAGAAATGTTCGTATGAAATTATTAGCCTAATAACATGACTTTAAAGCAAGTGCGTGTTTGATTTCCATCAAGAATTATTTGAACAGTTCCCAAACGCCTACTACTAATATGAAAGAGAACCAAAAATAGCCCAAGGCGCTATTTATTTCAACTAATTTACTCGCACGCTATTTGTCTTCCTAAGTAGTTATTCTTCTACTACTACGTCGTTGTATTATTCAATGGTTGTTATTAGTTCATTTATGAATTCGCTAATTGCAACTTAAATCACATTAAGGATGGTGCCACAAAAAATCTACAGGGAATATTGAATATTACTTTCATCTGATGACGTAATAGTCTATTTTTGGTGAATTGCTACATCGTCTGTCATGTGCATAATTTTCTATCCCAACATTCGGTCAATTTTAGCATTTCCCTTTGATTTACATTCGCATGCCTATACCAATCAGTTCCTCTTATCAATCTATCTTTACATTACGAGTGAGCAAAAAAGCGATTGGTATGGTTGTCATGACAAGTATCTATCACGTTTTTAAAGATGCCAACAAGGAATCTGATAACCTGACTGTAAGGTTTGAACCAGTCATACGGGGATGGACTTTTTTCAATATGTTTGTTGGGTTCTTCAACGTGCTCAAGGTGTGTTTTTCCTTTACCAAAAAAGATCTACGGCTTTACGTCCAGTGAGGACGTCCCGTAAATAAAACCGGAGCCGGGTTATCATTTTTTACATATATGGAGTGAGAGAGTAGGTGTCATGTCATGCCCCAGTGCCATGAAATGCTGAATCTTGAAGGGGATTCGAAACCAAAACCGTTAGATTCTAAATCAACAACTTTAATCAATTCTTCTAGTTTGTCTTCAACCTCGAAACAAATACATATCGAAACAAGACAAGATTGAGCACCGTGATGACCATGCCAAACAACAGGTTCTTGCGTCACGGTAGTAATTGTTAACTCCTGAAGGAGGGTCACATCTGACGGGGATACACGTACTATTTCTGTGTTTGTTTGCACCCATAACTCAAGATTCTTTGGATGGATTCGTTTGCACTTTGTCACCCTGCATAGTTATTGAGATCTCGATTAGACAAACATTGAGATTAGTGACACCGTAGCAAAAGAGTACCATGTAGATTGTGAAATAATACCCCCAAGTTGACAGTTGTGTTGTACTACCAAGTTTTTTTCTGCATGTGGGCTGTCTAACAGGTAAAATGTGCTATAGAAACTTTCGCTGTAAGGGGAAAAATGCTTACTCTCTAAGAAGGGGCTAGGCACTGTCTTGCGTTAGTCTTTCTTGGTAGATGTGTTTTTTTTATCTATTTTGATAAATTCATTTATCTATTTTGATAGGTTGTAATTTCTTTGCACTATAATATTTTTTTGTACTATGGTATTTCTTTACTTTAATATAGATGTATGGTTTTAAATCCAGACCATTTCGTACTCAGGCAAAGTGATTGCCTTACGAAGCACATTACAGAAAATGCGTCAGTAACTATTGATTATTCTTAGCACGAAGTCACTCTTAAAATACTCTTATGTAACGGATCTCATAGATTTTGGGTAGGAAGTCGTTAAGGTTAGTTGAGATCAAAGGTCATCGTCAGTTCACTTGGGACTTGCCACCAATCAACTTTAATGAAGCCCAAGTGATTTGGGATTGTCCAGAAAATGTTGCTCTTAAAGATATCTACAACCGTCTGCTTAATGCGAAACATCGCAAATTATTGATATGCCAGTACTCATATTCGTGACGGTTTGTGTCTAGCGAAAAGAGTTTTGGTCTAGTATATAGAAAAACAATATTGTGTTTCTGTGCACGGTTTTGAAGATGCTCATAGCACATTGAATTACATTGTTGTTGTTTTTTTCAGGGAAAGGGCTCCGATAAACACATTTAGCTAATCACGAAAATGAAAACTAAAAAAAAAAACATCAGGGGACTGGTGTGTTCAACATCATATTGTAATTATACAGATAAATTGAATAAGCCAATACATATTTGATAAAATTAACCATATTAACATCTTACATCAAGCCAGCGTGTCTTATAATCCAAATGCAAGAATTCTGTTTTCAATTTCATTATTCAGACGTCAGATCAAATATGTTGTTCCCTTGTCAGTGGTCGCCAAAAAGAAAGGCAGGTTGCTTTTTGTTGCTAGGGTAACCGAAAACACATCATTTCATTCCTAGGCCTAACTGGTGTTTCTGCAGAGGAAGAACTTCGCGCACGGAATGATGACAAATAGGAAGTCACGGACCTAGGCACACACGTGAGCTGCCATTTGACGATGCAGAAATGAGCTATGATGTTGGGTATAGAAATTCCAGACACAAAGGATAACAACTACAACTATGAACGATGGGCTTAGGCAAAATTGACGCCAGAGAAAGTTGTGGGATACCAGTTAATCAATACGCTAAAATCAGCACAAAGTATGCTGAAGTGAACTGATTCAAAATCAATTCAAATCAATATCAACCAAGGAGAAAGCAATTCATTCGTGTTTATAGTTATAAACGCATGTCTTGCCATATTTCTCTGGGGCTATCGATATGCCAAACATACAGGGTAGTAAATGATGTAGGATTGCATGATTCTAAAAACTGTGATAAACGATACTTTTTGCATGCATATAAGGAATCTGTCATTTTCAAGTTTCTGGATAGATTATCAAAATGTCTAATACCAACTCAGAAGAGAACAAGAAACAGTGTTGAAATACCAGAATTATTGGCCCGGATAGAAGGAGTTCCAAAATTCGTTTTTTTTTTCTTTACTAGAACTATTGTCAAGTGAAACTTGTTGCTACCAATAAGGTTTGCAAATTTTGGGCGTGGCAGGTCGTTCAGTGCAATACAACCAGCGGCTGCCGCGCAGCATGCATATATACGAAACCGGGGTCTCACGCCCAACTGTGCATAGGTATACCGGCCATATAGATACACATACACAGATCTTTCCTGTCATATTTATATATTGAGAAACACAATGGTATTAGATTTAAGAAAACCTTCTCGCATGGATCATCCTTTATCACCCGGTGCCGTCCAAGTCTGTTCAGGACGACCGTTACTTCTGCGGTGTCGATCGTGTTCAAAACCATTGATTGTCACGATCACGATGACCAGACGCAAAATGCAAAATCAATCCGACTTGCTTCAAGACTTTGTTGAAAGTAACTCGCTCATGTACCATGTAATGTCAGATCGATACAGGGAAAGAGAGAGAGAGACAGAGAAAGAGAGAGAGAGACAGACAGACAGACAGACAGACACAGAGAGAGAGAGTTCTGAGAAAGACTTTGGCTTTATTTGGATCCACAAATATCTTGACATTAGAAGAGCGTTCAGATGCGCAGGATGCGGCAGAGACTGTCATTCCAGAATCGGCTTGTTCAGCCACCAAAGAAGATGCCGACCATGACCAAAACCCATCGTCTCTTTAGACGGACGGAGGCCAATGATGAAAAGAGCTCGAAACAGACAGCAAGATGGAAAGATAGATGGACGGACAGACACGCAAAACAGCAGAGGAGAGAGAGCGAGACAGAGAGAAACAAGGAGGGGTAGATAGAAACAGAAAAAAGAGTGATAATTGTCAACGATGATACCCAAAAGTCTACGCCTATGCCACAGATCACGATCAGGACCACATTGCTCTGGACCCATCAACAACCAAGGTCGGTGCTGGGTTGAGATTAATCTAGAATCCATCCTTTTCTGTCTCTATTGCTCGCTTCTTTGCTCACATTCGAGCGGAATACGACTTTTTACAACTTGATAAGTCAAAGCGAATAATCAACTGGTACAGAAAAACTTTAAATACTCTAAATCAAAATGACCTTGCTAACGGCTAACTCTCAACCAAGGTCTGAAAAAGCACGGAAATCCATGTTCGGTTATGGGTCTTAACTTGAAAGCTATGGTATATGACCTGTTGAATCACCTAAAGACAAGAGGAAAGTCGGAGTCACAATTCTTATAGAATGCTTAAGTATCACATCCGTCGTTAAGGGACTTACTTACCAGAAATCACGGCAAACAAAATAAGAAAATCCTCCTACGCACGGTCCCCAACGGCTTGCTAACTGACCACAAGGAGTTTCGACACGACTGCGGTCCCTCTGCGTAGGAGAATAAATAAGAACAACAACAACAAGAAACCGAAGATCCCATACCTCCGTAAAATATTTAGATCCCTGTAACGACCTATCCCCATATGGCTTGCCATTAGAGATATATCTAGTAGTACGTTATTGATCCATCTCTTCTCTTCCCTTTCAGAAAGAAGATGTCGGTTTGTAATGCTGTAGTACTTAAAGATACTGCCAGAGGGGCAAGGTTTCTTCGGGATTTCAATAACAACCCATATGGCAATATTCGTACAAAACCATCGATAGTATCTTGAGTTATCAATGTGAGCACACAAACACAACCAGAAGCAGTAACGTTAGTTCACCTTTATACGCGGGGTAACCTATATCCGTTGTGTTGCTAAACAAGGTATCCAGGGATATTAAATCGATGGACAGTAGTTTCAAATTGTACTATTTTCGAAATATTGTAGTTTGAAACCATTATCTGTCGACTTGATATTCCTAAATACAAAAAGAAATTTCGTAAAAAGAACGGATAAAGGTTACCCTATGGATAAAGGTGAACTAGCGTTAACCTATGGATAAAGGTGAACTACCGTTACCCATGTATAAGGTGACCCTCTTCCCGGGGGTAACAAGAGGAACAATAACCGCGACTACAACTACAGTGTCAAAACAGTAATGAATATCGTTATAATGGTTATTACTACCTACATCATGGCAAATCTAGAACAGATCTAACCTGATCTAGACATTATTTCCTTAAGGTGCAATAGTTGTCACTTATATTGCTGATGACCCAGTGTACACAGCCGTAAGCGGTACGCAATAAAGTCACACAAGATTACAGCTATTAACAATAGTTAGATAAAACCCCGGGAGCAAACTTTGATCTGTCAACTACCCTCTAGCACGAACTTAATGAGTTTCCGGTAACCCGACCCACTCAAGCAAAAATCTGCCGACGATATAGCTAGTTTTTTTCAGTGTGCGGTGGGGGTCGACCGCTTTTGCAAGGGACGTAAGATTTTCCATCGAAATCTGAGTGATAAAAATTCAAAACTGAATGCAAGTAGCCTGCCTAGCATTTCATGATATGCAAACATATTGATATTGAATAGTTGATGTAGTAGGAATGTGTAGTGAACATTGTACAATTATACCCGTTATCTGTGTGATTCCAATATGTCAGTATCAGTGTCTTGATGCATTCCATTTTCTACATTCAAAACTGTATTTGATTACAAAATTAAACAAATGAAAAAAAAAGAATTTTTACCAACAAATCCGTTTTGTCCAGGACTGTAACCGGAAACACAACTGTTATTTTCCTCGGCACCATTACAACAAAGCAATAAAGCAGTGTGTTTCATTTTTCAGGCTACGATATTCCTTATACGGCCCCTGTGGCACTAATTTCCCTTGGTTGGGTTGGAGAGGTATAGCAACAAACATAACAAGAAAAAGTCATATCTTCAAGTACCAGAGTTATCAACCTGGCATTGAAGGGTTCCTTTTTTCTCTAGATCTATCGTAAAGTAGAACTTGTTGCTACCGAACAGCCATTAGATATAGTTTTAAACTGGGCTTGCCTTGCAGAATAGTTCGCAGAATGACGTTGCTTTAAATAGAATAATAAAGACTAATAAAATTAGAAAAGGCCGAGAAAGGGACAAAGATAATGAGTGACGAATCCAACGCTTTAAACCTTACTTATGGTTGTAATTCATAATCCAAAGACGTCTGCAACAAGAACAAAAAATGTGTCTGATGAGTGCATACCAAAGGCGCTAAGGTCTGCTTCAGAGCAGGGGTACTACTTTTTGCTGACATCACAAGCTATCTGTCACCAAAGAAGACAGGGGAGTAATTTTCTGGAGCGAAAGATACAAAGAAAGGCATTGCTGCTGCAATACCAAAAAAGCAGGCAGGAGGACCATAATAGATCGACCTTGAACTTAATCAAACTTAAGCACGCAGGCGCGCAGGCACATACACACATACGCGCGCGCACACAGACACACACACACACACACAAACACAAACACACACACACACACACACACACATACACACAAACACACACACACACACACACACATCCCTCCTTCCCATACACACACAACCCCCCCCCCCCAAACACACACACACACACACACACACACACACACATGCACACACACACACATACACACACACACACACGCACACACAGAGAGAAACACACACACACGCACACTGTTGTTCTTTCTAACGGACGTTGAAATGATCTTAACGCCTGTATTAAATCAGGCCTCTGTGTGCACACTGACTTTCTGATTAGCCGGTAGACTGCCGTCTTCTTGCCAAATATTTGAATAATAATCGGACAAACCTTTTACTGCGCAAATTTGAAATTGTGCAAATTGGAACCATGCTAATAAGGTTGATAAAGCATAAAGGTTGTGTCAAATTCAAATATGAAAATTAGGTGTTTCATGACCCATGGTTCGGATATGTGGGAATAATTGCTTCACTATATCTGCAGGTGTTACATTTAGGGGCCCCCAAAATGTGACTTTAACAACCAAATCGTCTAATTAGCATAAAACTCGACTATGCACTTCATAGGGTATCATATTAACTCAATCTAGAAACCATTATATTGTTGCGATGATTTAAGATACACAACAGCTAGAAAATGCTGATAATAAATACAATATGCACCGTATTACCATAGATCACATAAAAGCTCAGACACAAGGCGACAGGAAATGATTCGTGATCAAATATAAGACAATATAACGTAATTGAGAGTTAATATTCAATATTTGCATTTAAATGCAGTAAGAAATAAAAATATGTTTTACCTCTTTATGTGAGCTTATTTGATAATCATAAATGCTATCAGTGGTCTCCTGTGGAATGAGCCTTCACAGATATTAATAGTCTGTGCTACCAAAAAACAATGTAGAAAGGAATGAGCTCATCATAAGTAGAGTCTGTACTTAGGTAGATAAAACTTAAGACATTCTCAAGGGGCCAAGCATCCAGATAGGTTTCACTTGAAGACGATATGGCGTCTAAGCAGTGCAGTCTAAGGAAATTGTGACTAAAATATCCTGTGGATTTAAAAAAAAAGAAGACTTACTCAATGTACAATGTTCTCCTAATCCATACAGTACAAAACTTTTTACACACCTCATAACTTTTCATTGTTACCTCCATGAAATGGAGGTATTCTTCTTAGTTTGTGTGTGTGTGTACATGTGTCTGTGTGTGTGTATGTTTTTGCGCGCATATATGTGCACTTGCATGCTTTTGCGTGTATGTGTGTGTGTGTATGTGTATGTGTATGTGTGTTGTGTGTGTGTGTGTGTGTGTGTGTGTGTGCGTGTGTGTGCGTGTTGTGTGTCCCTATGTGTGTACGGGAACGTGGGGACTTAATGGCACTAATGGCAAGGAAGTGGAAGGTTCCTTTAGGCTAGTGGCAGACGAAAGGCCTCCAAAGGGACCTTCTACTTGAGAAGAATTTGACTTAAAGCTTTCTACACTACCACCAAACTCCACCATTTTATGTCCATTTTTACCAAATGAGAAGTCTAATCAAGACCTCAGTGTTCCTATTGCTTTTGTGCACATGACTAGCATTTGCTTAACACCGTTAGAGGAGACAACATGGACATCTACATGTCGATTTCTACATCACCGGGAAACAGTGTCCAAAGGGACATAGATTGAGGTGCTGCCAAGGCGCCATGCTTCACTGCAGGACAGTTAATCCCAGATCGTGTTCTGGGTCTTGTACACCTGGTTACAAGTTGGATGGGTGCCTACCTTCCTTCCTTTGTCTAGAACGATTTTTCTTCACACAGCGTCCCTCGAGAAAGAATGAAGCACTGTTCTGTCGACTGGAAGCCATCCTAGCCGGCGGAAGACAGATAGTTTTCTGAGAAATCTTGGCAGCCTGCCAAGACTAGAGACCAGCGTCTTCCCTTAGCGCAGCGAGATTTTCACACCCAACCACTTTAAAACTTCCTCTCAAACGCCACGCCCGGACCTCATTTTCCGATGTCAAGGCAAACCGGGCAACGTATTACACGCATTTAGTGTTACGAACCCGGTTGCTCCTCTACCTGTTACATCACGTTGATCACGATGAAGACAGGGATGCAAAAGGGTCATATATTCTATCGATTTACCGGCGAAGAATGTGTTTAACTGTTCGATGGAGTACGTCCCAAGAGGAAGTAAAATGGAAATCACTGCATGCACAATCATAAACCTGCAACTCCTCTGGGTAGTAAGGCCCTCTGATATGTGACTATGGTAACTAATTGCCAAGGGGTGCCCAGTTATTAAGTATAGTGCAACCCACTCGGGGCTAAGAGGTTATCAGAGCAAATCGTCATCAGAAGAACATTAATTACATCCGAATCATCGGACTGGTCGATATTAGGTACATCTTCACGAACTCTGTCCACAATTATTCCATTATTCTATTGTACCCATTACCATATGGTGACCACACAGGATTGATATTTTGTTGGCCAGTCTGCCAAGGAGAACTCACGCGCAAGTGATAAAAACAACTTTGTTTATCGCAACCTCATCTGCTGTTTTAGCTCATATTTCTAGCTTTCAAGTTTCAAAATCAGCAAAAATCATCCCAAGGATATTGATAATCACAGAGTGACCATTTCTTTGAAGTCTCCATATTGGAAATTCACCGCGAAAGGCCGTTCGATAGTGCAATTTATTGATGTTGGATACTAGATATTGTTCAGGGATTTTCAGCGTTAGAGCAATGCATGTGTGAAATGATCGAATCTTGTACGTGAATAGCGCAATTACACACGGATTACCAACTGAATATTCAACAAATCATAAGCGGAAAATGTATATCGGTAGATGGAAAGAAGTCATACGGCCATAATGGCCCTCATGCCTCCTGTCACATATAGCCAACTATGGCCTCTTGACCTTCTCTACACCATGAGCATGGTCATCTGTGTTTGAGATTTAGTCAGAGAAGTTGAATACTAGCCTTTAAATGCCGTCTCCTCCAGCCTAGAATAAATGTGACTATGGAATATGTAAGTCTTGAAAGTCATAGTCTGCTTGGATAAGCCACAGGCTACTCCCAACCCAAGTCAACCCAGCACCGCCCTTGTTCGGGGGATGGTCGGTAGCAAAAGTCGTGGGGAGGTCCTTGATGCGTGGCAGGGACTCCATGCGCCTTACAGCTACGAAAATCTCAGTAGGAAGTCCCAACCATCGAAAACCGATCTTCTTATTGACGTACCGGGCGTTTTCCGCTTTATACGAGGCTTCCTACATTTCATGGCTCCGTTATTAGATGGGGTTGACCTTGTAGGGATCAGTTTAGTTGCCATGAAATCTTACGGTTGGTGCTCACCAACACCTTAGGGGGTTAATGGAAAATTGCCTGAACTTGGGAATAGTTCATTTATGGTCGAGGGCATTTTAATTAAGAAATATCTGGAAGCTTATAGGTGGTTAATCATTATTTGTTCCTGATCATTTTTACAGTCCGACTTAATCATAGAATTTAGATAATGTAGTATAAATTAAGAATTGATAAACAAGATCATATAACATGTCCATTCAATTGTCATTTTGGGAGTCAGAGATTAGATTGGTTCTGATTTAGAACATGTTTGAAGGCTCTAAGGACTAGGTGTTTTTTAAAGCTCAGACTTAAGTTCGTTGTACATTGCAGCTGCTCTATGTGTAAAATTGCGTTAACCTATCCTGAGGTGTAAGTAGGTTGATTCCGTAGGTGTGTGATTGCCTGGTGTTGTAATTGTAGATTTGATTGTTGCAATAAAGTATATTGGCTGGGGACTAGGCCATCAAGACACCTTAATATCGTGATGCAGATATGCCCGCTTCAGAAATATTCAGCATGCATTTGATCGCAAAAGTTGCTTTGGTAGTTATTCCTAATTCTTTTTCGGTGACAGTCGGCAAATAGAGACAAACAATCTACTGAAATATACAATGGTGATAAACGTCCTGTATTAGCTAACCAGCGGCAGACTTAAGCCTGCTGCGACAAAGGGCTGTAATTGAACAGCTGTCTGCTACATGGAAAGCCGTACATATGGGAACACGGAAGCAAAATATTCGTACTATTTCAGTAATGTCCTATGGGATAGGCTTCGACTTGCATTTGAGTTTGGAGGTACAATCCCCCGCCGGGCAATAACGGGGACTTGACAAAAAAACAAGCTTAACATACACCATTGGCATTACCTTAAGTGGTGACCATATGTGGTGCAATGTCTATAGAAACATAGAAAAATGAAATATGCAAAAAAAACTGCAGTAATGATTTGAAGTTTATATTTATCGAATTACGCACCCTATTCGATAGGACAATATCTAAATGTTTGAAATACTGTTACAATCAACCCCTTTGATAATAAGAGTAATGGTCTGCAGTTGCCTACCCGACATTTATTGCCCTTTTATTTCCTTACACTTTTATGGTGTCAGCATCGTGTCAGAATCACCACTTTTATCCTATTTTTAAAGCCGTTAATTTCAACTGCATCATTGGTCAGGAATTATGGCATACTAATACCTTTATGGTATGTAATCTGTGCAAAAGAATACGTTGTCTAGAATGAGATATATCGGCGCAATAACTATTAGTAAGTATCTCGGGGGCAAGAAATCGAGATTACTTAAAATCTTTTTAATGGGAAGCTCACAAAAGAACATTTCCATAAAACATTACAGAAGCAAATCGAATATTCCCCACAGCTAAATGGCACACCGGTGGGTGCAGGTATGACGTAGAAGTTGTATGTAGTTCATAGGACATAAGGGTTTGCTTCTACATAACCAGTTTTTCTTATAAGAAAACTCTTATGTAAACCAACCTGATGAAACTATTTTCGTATATGTAGTTCATGTGGCTTCTACGGATTGTTTCAGACTTCACGACATCTCTTAGATTGCTTTTCGATAGACCCCGTTTTCTTCCATGAGGCCACTATAGATCGTTGAAGACAATACACGATGTCAGATGTCCTTCGATTTTTTCCCAGAGTCAATACAAAGCCTCCATTTGCAAGTAAAGAATGTGGCAGATATAAAGGATCCGTATCGATACGTCAATGCATGTCCTTGCATGAACCGTTTTATTTCTGTCTTATCATTTGAGGTAAAATTTTCCAGTGGCTTCCGATATTGCTGGGAGTTTATCACAGAGATACGTGTTAGGGAATACCCTGTCTCAATCTGATAGAGTTATAGCCAGTTCATTTCTCAACTGTTCATATAGTGAACATGTTGAAGGCGCCTCACTGTGGCAGAAATACACAACAGTCACTTTATGATAAACTCTTATAGCTTCAACACATAACGTTAAGACCCTGGTATCGGGCTCGCTGAGCGCCTAACAGTACGATGCTGGCTATGATGTCCACTACTAACATTTAAACTGTCGACTTCACTGTCAAAACTGCACACGAAGACCAATTCGAGGACCAATAAAATCTCTACGGGGACATATCTTAACCATAGACAGGATC